>NC_030681.2:150420372-150720372 GCF_000004195.4 Xenopus tropicalis
CCCAAAAAGTTACAATAAACAAAAGTATTTGGAGTATGGAGTATTTTAAAAAGCTTTAAATGATAAGTATATTAGCAGTCACTGAGGGGTTCTGTGCCCATATAAAGGCACAAGGCTGCAGGATGAGTTATACAGGGAACTCTGAGTATCACTCATGTATTATAAGGGATAATGTACCCCCTACTGTAAATGATAAGGATATTAGCAGTCACTGAGGGGTTCTGTGCCCATATAAAGGCACAAGGCTGCAGGCTGAGTTATACAGGGAACTCTGAGTATCACTCATGTATTATAAGGGATAGTGTACACCCTACTGTAAATGATAAGGATATTAGCAGTCACTGAGGGGTTCTGTGCCCATATAAAGGCACAAGGCTGCAGGATGAGTTATACAGGGAACTCTGAGTATCACTCATGTATTATAAGGGATAATGTACCCCCTACTGTAAATGATAAGGATATTAGCAGTCACTGAGGGGTTCTGTGCCCATATAAAGGCACAAGGCTGCAGGCTGAGTTATACAGGGAACTCTGAGTATCACTCATGTATTATAAGGGATAATACCAGTTCCATATAAATGCATTGCTAGTAGTGCTGTGTGTAACAGGGGGTAGGCCTGTGCATAAATACTTGGTAACAGTTGGGCTGCTCCATGTATAATTAATGGCTGCCCGTGTAACCGGAGAAATGATGTGGCGCTTGGCTCAGACTAGTCCCCAGCTGGATCAGAGCAAAGTGACCCAGTTGGGAAGGTCTCAGTGTTTCTTATCAGGAGCTAATTAAGCTTTTCATTCAGGCTTCTTGCTGCCCCTGTGCCAAGTTATTTAGCCGACTCCTCTTACTATGAAATGAAACGTGACCCGCGGCGCATCTGTGCCAGGCTCTGAACCCTCTGCCTGCAGTACCTTGTGTGCTTGGTTTCAGTTACTGCTTTTATTTGTGTGCAGATTTAATAAATATAATAACTTTATTCTTCTAATTCACAGAATTTACTGCTCACTGATTAGTTGGAAATATGGTTTCTGTAAATGCAGTGATATTTTATCACCAGCTAATTCTGCAGTTACAACCCACAGGGTCTAAACCCATCCAAGTAATAAAGAACATACAGGATCGGCTGTCTGAACAGTGTTTGTCCGACCCTGAAATTTCCTTAGCAGGGGGTAGGGCTCAGTCCATAAGCAGGGATAGTGATGTTGGTAAGTACTGCACCCTACTTATTTTTATTTAACTTGCTTGTTCTGATGAAACTCAATAATTGGCATGTCTTATATGCAATTCAAAGGAGAAATAAACCCTGATATAATGGTCCAGGCCTTTACATTTGTCCACAGCAGCTCCCCCCATCTTGGATCTTGTTTTGTGTGTCGGTGGCACACACATGCTCAGTGGGCTCTGGGCTGCTGGGGAGAAGCTAAGCTTATGGGTTGTGTGAAATCATTAGAAATTATTAATCAATTTTGATGCAGACTGCACTGATTTCTATGCTGATGTGTAAAGTGAATCTAAATTTATTACTAATCAGCCTTGTATCTGGACTTTTAAAAATTTCTATGTGTTTTTGCTTCTCCATTTATCAGTTTAGCCCCAGGACACAAGCAAAAAATGTAGCGCTGCTACAGTAGTACCCCAGGCCTGTGCAGTTTTGAGCAAAAGTCTCAGGTAAGCAATTAGTAACTCTATGTAAGCACTCACCCCCCCCCCCCCCCCACCCAGTGATTATACCTTTCCTTCTCCTTTAAGATCCAGTTACAGCACATCATGGTCATAAGGTTGTAAAACTAAAGGCTTATTTACAATGGGTATATTGCCCTCCTTAGGGCCCACATCACTTGTGCCCGTACCCAGCAGAACAATGGGAAGGGAGCAAGATAGCAGCTCCCAGTAGGTATCAGAATAGCACTCAATAGTAACAAATCCAAGTCCGGCTTGGGACTCCTCCAGTTACATGGGAGTAGGAGAAACAATAGGTTAGCTGAAAGCAGTTCTAATGTGTAGCGCTGGCTCCTTCTGAAAGCTCAGACTCAGGCACACTTTACTGCTGCGCTGCAAGTTGGAGTGATATCCCCCCCCCAGCAGCCGATCAGCAGAACAATGGGAAGGGAGCAAGATAGCAGCTCCCAGTAGGTATCAGAATAGCACTCAATAGTAAGAAATCCAAGTCCGGCTTGGGACTCCTCCAGTTACATGGGAGTAGGAGAAACAATAGGTTAGCTGAAACAGTTCTAATGTGTAGCACTGGCTGAAAGCTCAGACTCAGGCACAATTTACTGCTGCGCTGCAAGTTGGAGTGATACCCCCCCCCTCACCCCCAGCAGCCGATCAGCAGAACAATGGGAAGGGAGCAAGATAGCAGCTCCCAGTAGGTATCAGAATAGCACTCAATAGTAAGAAATCCAAGTCCGGCTTGGGACTCCTCCAGTTACATGGGAGTAGGAGAAACAATAGGTTAGCTGAAAGCAGTTCTAATGTGTAG
This sequence comes from Xenopus tropicalis, assembly GCF_000004195.4. Classification (NCBI taxonomy): domain Eukaryota; kingdom Metazoa; phylum Chordata; class Amphibia; order Anura; family Pipidae; genus Xenopus; species Xenopus tropicalis. Next base: position 150,422,850 of record NC_030681.2, read on the forward strand.
CGCTGGCTGAAAGCTCAGACTCAGGCACAAGGCACTGAGATGGCGCTTACACACCAATATTACAGCTACAAATACATTTGTTGGTTCAAGAATAAAAGTTTAAATGGCAGAGGGAATTATTTTCTGTGTAACAGTGTCATTTAGAAATAAAAATGTGATCATGGTGGTTTCACAAAGACCCATAAGAATGAACTGCCATGATGATGTCACATGACCTTCCCGTAGCAGTTACTCCCATGCACAGGAGCCATGCAGAGGAAACAAGCAGAGCCTTAGAATAAGGAGCAGACACAGGGGCCCTAATTTGATTTCCTGCTGAGGCATTTGAAGGAACGCGGTGACGCCTCAATACAAACATCTTATGGAAAGAGAAAGCCTGTGGGAGGCTGCCGTGTTTATTCTACTCTCATCACAACTGCACATAAAGCCAAACAGACACAAACAAAACGAACCCTTTGGGGATCAATGAGATCAGACTTTAGCTGTGCATCCCCCAAGGTCAGGCACACAATGCAAGTTCATAAAGCTGTGGCCTTAGAGTTTCAGTGAACTACAACTCCCAGCACCCTCTGGAGGTACAGTATCAATGTATATGCATGGGCAAACCTAAACACTACCCCCTACAGTCTTATGGCGTTGCTTGAAGGGATAACGTCATGATTGTTATGGGGTACTTTTTATTTCTACACTTTTTACATAGCAAATAATTCCCTCTGCCATTTAACATTTTATTCTTGAACCAACAAATGTATTTGTAGCTGTAATATTGGTGTGTAGGCGCCATCTCAGTGCATTGTGCCTGAGTCTGAGCTTTCAGCCAGCACTACACATTAGAACTGCTTTCAGATAACCTATGGTTTCTCCTACTCCCATGTAACTGGAGGAGTCCCAAGCCGGACTTGGATTTCTTACTATTGAGTGCTATTCTGATACCTACTGGGAGCTGCTATCTTGCTCCCTTCCCATTGTTCTGCTGATCGGCTGCTGGGGGTGAGGGGATATCACTCCAACTTGCAGCGCAGCAGTAAAGTGTGAGTGAAGTTTATCAGAGCACAGGTCACATGGCTGTGGCACCCTGGGAAATGAAGAATATGGCTAGCCCCATGGGAAAAACAGATTACAATGCAGGATTCTGCTAGATAAGCATTAACTGAAAAAAAAACATGTTTTCCCATGACAGTGTTACTTTTAGATCTTGGTAAAATGGCAGCCCCTATGTTAGGTGAGAGAAGAAAGATATTTTATTTGTGGTAAATATAGTTGGAGAGCTAAGGACATACTTACTGGTTATATGGGAATATACTGGGAATATTGATACAAATGGAAAAGCAACTTCCCCTTTAATTAAGCCTCTTCTGGATTTTTATATTTTCTGTGCTGTATGAGCTTAGTTAGGAGCCGGGCTGTGTGAGTTGCAGGCTGACAATGCAATCCCTGTACAGGCCTTAGGAAATTCTTTGGTACTGAGCCAAACTGGATCCCACTGCTAAGAAAAGCTCCTTCTAACTCCCCCAGAGAACAAGGAAAAATATAATAAATGCAGGAAGGGGATCGCAAGGGGCTAAAGGTGAAGCAGCGTTGCAATGCAGTGAATTGTAGTTCAGCGACAAATCAAACACTTCCCCCATCCTTGCCGGTAGGGACACGCCGGGCCCCTGGAGCAGCGCCAAGCTCTAGGAGAATGAATGGAGTGTGGGAAGCGGAGCAGAGGCCCCGCTAAAACATAATACCCCTCGGCTTTCTCTGCCGGCCCCAACAAAGGCACTGTGGGAATAAGCGCCTTAATAATGCTCTGTCAATGGACCTTTTGTGGGGTATTTAATCAACCCCAACCTGTTTTATCCTCTGGAATTAATTCTCCTACACTGATCTTACTGTATGTAAATAACTAAAATATGCCAGGGAAGCTTGTATCCAGGTTAGGGCGTAGTCCCTCAAGCTATAGTTTTATAGCAATCAAAATTGTAAATGAAAACAAACACAGGATAGATTTGTACATGATTCACTTCATATTTACAAACATGTCTGCACGGCCCTACACAGCTGGCAGAGGCCTACATGGAATTATGGGGTGGGTGGCCCGATCCAACCCGGGAAACCATGAGTTAAGAGCACTAGAAAGTCCAGAACAGCTGCCCGATGTATCCTGCTTTCTAGGGTTCTTGCTCAACTGTGATCCGGTAGCCAAATAGTTGGATATGGACAATATGGGAAATCAGAAGAGAACATTTGGGAACATTTGGGACTGCAGCCCTTGTTATTTCCACAGTCTTTTGAAGCAGTGTCCATCTGCTAATGGAATACACTGGGGAGCCATTTTTGACCAAAATGTCAGGATTTGTGGCCAATTTCTTTTTATGCTTTCAAGTCACATTCTCCATGTTGTGTTGGTGTACAGTTACTACAGGGGTGGGCCAAGCCGACCGGGCGCCCTAGGCCACTCTCCCACCCCCCCAGAGCGGCAAATGCGCGCCAAAGCACAAGTGAGGGGGGGAGAGGTGCAGGGGGGGTGGGTGTGATCCAAATGGTCATTGCCTCCACCGCTAATGACAAGCAGCGGGGGCAATGACAGAGGAGGAGGACTAGGAGTAGGCAGGAGAGGCTTCTGCCTGGCACCCCCCAATCGTTGCACCCTAGGCAGCTGCCTCTTCTGCCTACTCCTAGTTCCGGGCCCTGAGTTACTATTACTGTCATTATACTCAATTCGATATTGCCCACCTCAAGGCCAACTTGCGATTGGCTGGATGGTTCCTGTAAGGAACAAGCAGGGGAAAGCAGAACACTTGTAGGCAAGGCTGAATCTGCAAGCAGAAAGCTCTAATGAAACAAGACAAATGCAAAGATCTCATTCACTTATCGAGTCCAATATGGCTGCAACATAGTCCATTACTGTAGAGTGTATTGGTCATTGCCCCTCGCGTTTGGTGCATAATGGGACATTTTACTGGGTAAGGTCCCATGCTGTGGCCATGCCCAGACCCAGTTGTAGCCTACACACTGATTTATGGCAGTCCTATAAAATCAGGGACAGTAGAAAACCATACCTCTGCTCAGCCCGCAGTCCCAGGTTCTTATTGAAAAGTCCTTCATTTCTCCTCTATGGAACACCAAAAATGATACAATGTTTCTCAAACTTAATTAGACAAGTAGCTTTTGTCAGAAATGTGTTCAAACTTTACATAACCTGCCAAATTCTGTGGTAATTTGGGGGTCACATAAATGGGCATGGCCAAACAATATTCCCAATGCTACATGCAGGATTTCTTTTTATCACTCTTTGCATCTTTCAAATGTTGGGAGGTATGGAAAACCAGTGGGCCTCCTAGCATCCCAACATCCACAGCATTCTGGATATCAGGTTGCCAGATAAGGGGTGCAATACCTATAAAACGGTTTATCTACACGGAAGTGCTATATAGGTTCCAGATATTTGGTAGGGAAGGGAACAAGGTCCTGCTTGTCTTTCCTATCAGCCCAAAGGCACAGTATAATTCCCAGGAAGCAATATCTTAATGTGAAGGCTAGTTCTGCTTTGGGCTTGTTGCCTGTGATGGATTATGCTGTAGTGCTGGCAAGCCGTAGCAGGCCTGTCCGTACGATTGAATCCAGATAATAAAATAACAGTTTTATAAGTTGCAGAATGCATTTTATTTATAGCACAAAACAGAAATATATTTAATATTCCTCTATTTCATATGCCTTGTCTCCGGCTCTTTATTCTGTAGGGAAATCCATATCGTATCATCATGTCAAAGAAAAAAAGAGAAGTTCAAAGTCTCACCAGAATCAAGCGATTTCCATAGAAACCTATTGGATGCGTCGGCACAATGCGGGGAAATTATATGTACATAGTAAACAGAAGGCAGGAGAAACCCCCATCATGGATCTCACTGCATGTGCAAAGCCAGCCGATGCCCAAACAGACAGAGGTCTGCATGGTCCTGAGTGTAATGTGACCCTAAGAGCTTACAGTCTGTCTTTCCAACAGATAAGCAGTGCTTGGGCAGTTTCACAGAGAATGTAAAGGTCCCCATACACTGGCAGGCCCGTCGGAAGTGCCCATACACGGGCCGATTAGCTGCCGAATTATCGGCAGCTACTATCGGCCCGTGTATGGGGACCTTTATATGGCACCTGGATTGTAAGCTCCACTGGGGCACTTGTGAATAAGGTATAATTCCTGTAAAGAAATTATACCTCATTTCTGTGCCGAAATGCAAATAGCGTTTTGGGGGCGAAATCTTGACACATTTTGTCATAGGCAAGAACTGTTTTTGAGGGTGAAGACACACTGAGCTACTTAGTAGCAGCTAATTGTCACAGCTACTAAATACCAGAAAATCCCCTGCCATACTGGGAATTGCCTCTGCTAAAACACACGTAACAAGTAGCTGCTACTAGTAGCTCTGTGTGTCTTCACCCTAAGGGCAGTGGTACATGGGGAGATTAGTCGCCCTGCAACAAATCTTCGTTGTCACGGGCGACTAATCTCCCCGCAATGCCATCCCACCGGCTAGAATGTAAATCGCCAGTGGGATGGCATACATGTTGCAGCGATGTCCCACAGTCACCCGAAGTTTCGGGTCATCGCAGCGACACGTATGCCATCCCACCAGCGATTTACATTCTAGCCAGTGGAAAACCAGTGCCATTAGCTTTATAATTTAATAATCAGCCCTGTAGCATCAGCTTATATGACAGGCCAGCCTCATTTTCTGCTTGATTATTTGTGACGACCCCTAAGCTCAGCTTCCCAACAGCTGCCCAGAGCCCACTGAGCATGTGCAGTGTCACTGACACTTCTAATAGAATCCAAGATGGGGAGTTACAGTGACAACTTTGAAGGCCTGGATCATTACTGCTATAAGATGTTGAACCTTTAGGCTGGTGCAGTAAGTTTAGTAAGTTCTTCTCTGTTTGTTACATAGTTGGGATCAAGTACAGTTACTGTTTTATTATTACAGAGAAAAGGGAATCATTTAACCATTAAATAAACCCAATAGGGCTGTTCTGCCCCCAATAAGGGGTAATTATATCTTAGTTGGGATCAAGTACAGGTACTGTTTTATTATTACAGAGAAAAGGGAATCATTTAACCATTAAATAAACCCAATAGGGCTGTTCTGCCCCAATAAGGGGTAATTATATCTTAGTTGGGATCAAGTACAGGTACTGTTTTATTATTACAGAGAAAAGGGAATCATTTAACCATTAAATAAACCCAATAGGGCTGTTCTGCCCCCAATAAGGGGTAATTATATCTTAGTTGGGATCAAGTACAGGTACTGTTTTATTATTACAGAGAAAAGGGAATCATTTAACCATGAAATAAACCCAATAGGGCTGTTCTGCCCCCAATAAGGGGTAATTATATCTTAGTTGGGATCAAGTACAGGTACTGTTTTATTATTACAGAGAAAAGGGAATCATTTAACCATGAAATAAACCCAATAGGGCTGTTCTGCCCCCAATAAGGGGTAATTATATCTTAGTTGGGATCAAGTACAGGTACTGTTTTATTATTACAGAGAAAAGGGAATCATTTAACCATGAAATAAACCCAATAGGGCTGTTCTGCCCCCAATAAGGGGTAATTATATCTTAGTTGGGATCAAGTACAGGTACTGTTTTATTATTACAGAGAAAAGGGAATCATTTAACCATTAAATAAACCCAATAGGGCTGTTCTGCCCCAATAAGGGTAATTATATCTTAGTTGGGATCAAGTACAGGTACTGTTTTATTATTACAGAGAAAAGGGAATCATTTAACCATGAAATAAACCCAATAGGACTGTTCTGCCCCCAATAAGGGGTAATTATATCTTAGTTGGGATCAAGTACAGGTACTGTTTTATTTTTACAGAGAAAAGGGAATCATTTAACCATGAAATAAACCCAATAGGGCTGTTCTGCCCCCAATAAGGGGTAATTATATCTTAGTTGGGATCAAGTACAGGTACTGTTTTATTATTACAGAGAAAAGGGAATCATTTAACCATGAAATAAACCCAATAGGGCTGTTCTGCCCCCAATAAGGGGTAATTATATCTTAGTTGGGATCAAGTACAGGTACTGTTTTATTATTACAGAGAAAAAGGAAATAATTTTTACTCTATGGGAGATGACTTCTAAATAATGTTTCTGGATAATGGATCCCGTAGCTGTATTTTCATTTACAGAAAAATAAAGGGAATGGGCAAAACAATCCTATACAGTGCAGTTTGTGTATGACCCTTGCCTCCAGAAAGGAAGCTAATTATGGCATCCTGATTAAGAACATTTCCTCCCATTCTTCCTATCTCTGTTTTCTGTCTTCGCTTTGGTATTAAGTATTATAGTTAGCAGGCTAGCCTACAGGCAAAGGAGGATTGGACTAACTAGTAATGGTACCAGGGAACCTACTGGCATGCCAAACCTAGAGGGACAATTCCTATGATTTTTGTCTTATTTATTTGTTGTATTTGTTGTGACTGTTTGTTTTATATGTTAACTATATTAACCATGTTTTGTATCTTGTACATATTTATATACATTGCAGCACATACTTTGCATTTGAGAACCCAGTTTGTCAAGAAAGCCCAGTTTCTGCTGAAGACCCAGATCTTCAGAGAGCCCAGTTATGTCCCTATTTCCGCACAGTTTTATTTAAAGGAACAGTAACACCAAAACATTATAATGTTTTAAAGTAGTAAAAATATAATGTACTGTTGCCCTGTGCTGGTAAAAGTTGTGTGTTTGTGTCAGAAACCCTACTATAGTTTGTATAATCAAAGCTGCTGTGTAGCCCCGGGGGCAGCCATTCAAGCTGGAAAAAAGGCACAGGTTACATAGCAGATAACAGATAAGCTCTGTAGCATACAATGGGAATCTACTCAGCTTATCTGTTATCTGCTATGTAACCTGTGCCTTTTCCAGCTTGAATGGCTGCCCCCATGGCTACACAGCAGCTTATTTATATACACTATAGTTTATAACATTTTTTAGTGCTACTGTTCCTTTAATATGGTTACAAACCTATGAGGGAAGGCCCATACGTTTTGCTGTGGGGCCCACACGAGGATGGTGCTTCAGGATGCAGAACGTTGCTCCCTTCCTGCTCTGCTCAGAGCTCTGCAGAATGTGGTTTATTAACCCTTTCGCAGATGCCATGCTTAACCAATACTGGCCATAAGCATATGGCTGCAGCGCTTATTTATTGCCTCCCTTATTTTATGTAGTGGTTATTAAAAAAGGACATGGAAGATTAAAAGCAGAAATGTTTTGGCTCTGCTAGAAGGCCATGCAGGCCATTTATACTGGGGCTCGGCTCTGAAGTGCCCAATATGAACTCCTTTGCGGGAGTAAGTGGTCCCAGTTATCTGTTGGTAACAATGTAGTGCTAAAATCTCACAAATATATGTGCCCAACAGGGGTGGGCCAAGCCAACCGGGCACCCTAGGCAAACCAGCCGGCCACCTCGCCCCCCGACCCCCCCCCACCCCGTGTCGCAATGCATAATAACAAGCGCTGGCGGCAATGACTAAAGAGAGCGGACTAGGGGTAGGCAGGAGAGGCCCCCCAATCGGTGCACCCTTGGCAGCTGCCTCTTCTGCCTAGTCCTGGCCCTGGTGCCCAATCTGCTTCTAATTGGAGTTCACTATTTGAAACTGTCTCTCTAAATCAGGCAATGCCATGCAGAAACTGCACTCCCTAATAGCTATTGAATGGCTTAGTATATCTACTCCTAAATACTAATGGGGGCACCATGTACCTGCCGACCCAAACTCCCTGGCTAAAATTGGCTATATATGGCACGCTTAAATGAACTATAAGAAGTAGGGATGCACTGAATCCAGGATTTGGTTCAGATTCCGCCATTTTTAGCAGGATTCCGATGCGGCCGAATCCACGCTCCTGGCCGAACCGAATCAAATTTTTGTCACATTAACATGGAAGTCTTTAACCCTTCCATATTCTGTTTGGTATTCAACCATATCTTTTACAAACGATTCGGGTTTGGGCCGAATCCAAAAATTGTGAACTTGGTGCATCGCTAATGAGAAGTAATGACACAGCAGCCCCACTGGCTAAGGGCACATGCATATTAATACTTAGCTTTTATCTGTATCTGTACAACCTCCGCCCAGGGCTGGAACTAGGGGTAGGTAGAAGAGGCAACAGTGAGGGGGCGCTATTGCCAACCCCTAATCTGGGATTTCTTACCCCCACGCCTGATTTCCCGGCGCTCCCCCCTGGACGGCGTGGAGGAAGAGAAAGAAGGGGTGGGGGCGAGGTGGCCGGCCGGGTCACCTAGGGTGCCTGGCCGACTTGGCTCGACTCTGCCCATGACTGAGTTCAGTAATACACAGGAGAAGTGTAAAGCCGGCATTCACATGCTCTGTATGATAAATATAGCACATTGCTTCCCAAAACCTGTCAGATTTAAAAGGGAGGAGAGCAGGGTCAGACTGGGGGTTGCAGGGCCCCCCACCGTGCACCCTTAACCCCCCCACATGGCCCTCCACCGGACGCCCCCCTGATACTGATATGATATGCAGAGTGAGTTGCAGCCTGTGTGTATCCCTGATACTGATATGATACACAGAGTAAGTTGCAGCCTGTGTGTATCCCTGATACTGATATGATACACAGAGTAAGTTGCAGCCTGTGTGTATCCCTGATACTGATATGATACACAGAGTAAGTTGCAGCCTGTGTGTATCCCTGATACTGATATGATACACAGAGTAAGTTGCAGCCTGTGTGTATCCCTGATACTGATATGATACACAGAGTAAGTTGCAGCCTGTGTGTATCCCTGATACTGATATGATACACAGAGTAAGTTGCAGCCTGTGTGTATCCCTGATACTGATATGATACACAGAGTGAGTTGCAGCCTGTGTGTATCCCTGATACTGATATGATACACAGAGTGAGTTGCAGCCTGTGTGTATCCCTGATACTGATATGATACACAGAGTAAGTTGCAGCCTGTGTGTATCCCTGATACTGATATGATACACAGAGTGAGTTGCAGCCTGTGTGTATCCCTGATACTGATATGATACACAGAGTAAGTTGCAGCCTGTGTGTATCCCTGATACTGATATGATACACAGAGTGAGTTGCAGCCTGTGTGTATCCCTGATACTGATATGATACACAGAGTAAGTTGCAGCCTGTGTGTATAGGGATACACAGAGTGAGTTGCAGCTGATGGGCTATGTGGGTATCAGGCGAGTAACTAACTAGTAGAGCTGTATTGTGTGACTGTATCCCTGCTACTGATGCTGATTCTCTCTGCTTGTTCTCTCCTCCCACCTCCTCTCGCTTCCCATAAACACACCCTGTTTGTGCTCCCTCTGTGGCCGAACGCTCAGACCCTGCTTGTGCAATGTGAGCCGCACTTTTAGGAGAAGCAGCCCCAGGAGCATCTCGCCCAGTGGCCAAAGGGGGACACTCAGGAAGGTATAGTACTTTTATATCACTTTGTGAGCCTGGAATGTGCATGTTACGGAGAGAGGAGGCAGCAACGTGAACCCCCTCTAGCTCTTCGGCTTGTTATTTAGAATTCTTCTGCCTGAGCTCTCATTGCCCTCGTCGGCTTCAGAGGAAGAACTTATAGAAGAGGCACTGGCAACACGGTGGTGTAGAGTTATAGTTATGGGAATTAATCTTCTCAGTCAGCTTTCTGATGTATCTATAAAGCTTTATATCAGCCTCGGTCTGTACATCAGCCGCCTCCCAATAACTCACTTCCCCTGTTCAAGTGGCTTACCAGTATCACAAAAATTGTATAGTGGGTGTGTGGTTTAGCTGCCTGGTCAGCTGCCTGTCACCAGTCCTCAACTTAATTCAGAATCTACTTTATTATCTCAGGCACCTGTAGAGTTGAGCAGTGGCAATGCACATGGTTAGGGGCTTGGGATACTCAGTACAGATGCTGGATAGCTCTTTGCGTATTGACTTGTGAAAGAGAGAAATAGGTACTGTACACAGTACAGAGGTTGGGTTGCATGCAGTTGTGTGGAGATATATAGGGGCTGGGGGTCAGTTATTGCTCAGTACAGAGGTTGGGTTGCAGTTGGGTGTATGACTTGTGTAGGAGATATATAGGGGAGTGAGTATCAGTTATTGCTCAGTACAGAGGTTGAATTGCTGTTGGGTGTCAGCTCATGACTTGAATGATTGGGGACTGGGGGTCACTTATTGCTCAGTAAAAAGTCTGGGTTTCAGATGTAACTTGTGCAGAAGAGATTTAGGGGACTAAATTACTGTTTTTGTCTGGGGTGTCGGACTTGGTCAAGGAGAGATATAAGAGCTAATTGTGAAACACTGGGTGGGAAGTGAAGAGCACTATGGGGAATGAGTCCCATGCAGTTTTTGTATAGAGACCAGAGTGTTGTGGTTCTAGAAACCAGAATGTGGCTTGAATGCCTGACTTGGGAGGTGGAAGGGGGAGACAAGTAGAAGTTCACTAAAAGCCACAAAAGTGGCCTTAGAAACCAGATGCTGTTTGAATGCCAGCAAGCAGAATTGTCTTTACCATAGCAAATAAATATAAAAACCACAAAAAGAAAGTTTCCCATTAACTAGTTTTCTGCTAACTAGAACATTCAAAAACCCTCAAACAGACATGTGACAGCACACTCCCAAGTTCTTGTTTTATGTTTGCTTTTATTTTTAAAGGATGTGCCCTTTAATTCATCTTAACATTTTGTAATGCTTGCCTAGGGCCATGTGTTTCATGGTGCATATATGCCGTCTCTACTTTCTTTTTTGCTTTACAGCTGTTGCTCCAGGTATGGCTGCAGAATGTTGCACCCCTTGGGGCCCCTGATGGATTAAAATTCTATGTGGAGCTAACACAGACACAAGAGACACCTGTATTTACCTTCTGCCTCTTGTGTCTGTGTCTTTAATGTCCTAAAGCACCCACAAGGTAGGGGCCGGCCGTTTCCCACCAACATGGTGAAAGGTGCTGCACCCATAATTGTGTCCAACTCATTTTGCAAGCACTAAGAATTGTATGAGCCAAGTGCAAACCTTCCAGCTGTTTCCACACTTTGTGCCTTAGTGCCGATGTCTCTACCACACAGTCGCAACAACACAGGCTAGAAGGAGTCAATAACTGAAGGAGCCTGGGATAAACTTAACTAGAAACACCATACATGCAAACTTGCTGACTGCAAATATGGGAACCCATGAATGCCCCCCAGCTTATTCTATTATTAGCACCCAAATAGCATATAAATCATTGGCACTTCCCTCATACAGCCATTATCTAATCCTGCCTTTAGCATCCCGGTATGTACAATGGAAACCAAGCTGTGACTGGGTGTGTGGGATGCAACATATAAATATATGAAATTTCCTCTTTCCAACAATGGAGAAATGACATATAAGCCTATGTAAAAAGGCTTTTGTACTGGTTATCGCTCTTCACACTATTAGCAGGATCACTTTTATATAAAACATGTAGTATTCCTGGAAAAATAGCAATGAAAATGGGAGCAAAACCCTGCGGCAGGATCAGCACTCTGATCCAAAGGTAAAGACAATAAAAAGAATGGAGACTTTCAGGATAGTGCATAATATCTATAACCCCATTTATCCAATAACTGTCACACACAAAGGGGACAGGGGGTTATGCACTAAACAAGGATGAAGCCTGCCCTAACCCATCGACTCCATAGCAGCCCACTCAGATGCAAGCTTTTCATAATGCTTGCCATACACATAAAGATCAGCTTGTTTGGCATGGCCACCAAATGAGTGGCTCTTGGATACTGTATGGCCACCTACATGCTGGGCCACATTGGACTGATCCAGTCGTTTGGTCCCCAGGCCCATAAGCAGATCATAATGTAGGCTTAGGGCAGGGGTACATGGGGACATTAGTCATGCCGCGACAAATCTCTGTTGTCGCGGGCGACTAATCTCCCCTCAATGCCATCCCACCGGCTAGAATGTAAATCGCCGGTGGGATGGCATACGCGGCGCCGTGATTTCCCGAAGTCACCAAAGTTGCCTTGAGAGGAAACTTTGGGCAACTTAGGTAAATCGTGGCGCTGCGTATGCCATACATTCTAGCCGGTGGGATGGCATTGCGGAGAGATTAGTCGCCCGTGATAATGAATTTTTGTCGCGCGGCGACTAATCTCCCCGTGTGTCACTGCCCTTATGCAGGCCCTTAAGGTGAGGACCATCAATGTGCCAATGCGGTCCTTGCCAAAACTGACCAAAAGATACCTGCCAGTTTTCAGCTGGATATCTGTCAGGGAGGAAGTCGGAGAAGGCCCTTCTCCTGCACTTGGGAAAGTGGGGCCATGACAGATCCAGCATTTCTGCCCTTCTCTCCTACTTTCATATTTCTCTCCCGTCCCCGGTTGCTCCATTTTCTTCTGATCTGCCCTTCTTCTGTGTACTTCAGTCCATTATATTCTGCCCTATTATATTCTGCTTTACAGTAACCCTTCCCCTTCTGTTCTGGGTAACAAGGAACTAACTGGTTCTGTTACTGAACTGCTGTTTCTCAGAATTGGCACAGCAGCCCTATAAGAGAATCACAGTTGAGAATTCAATGCAACTTGTGCTAATTGAGCATTTTAGCCACTATTTAAAAATATGGCAGCATTTTTTTTATATCTTATTCCCCATGTAAAAAGCCTTTATTTGGGTTTTTATCCGAACTGGTTTTATTATAGTACAGAGCGGGCATTTTCACTGGGCCACCAGCCCAAGATTCAAACAAATCTCATTTTTCTACTCACAATGCATGAAGTACAGCCTTCGTGCAATATTAGGCATTTTCAGATTCACTTTAAATAAAAGATGTGAACTGAAAACGCCCATTAAGGCTTTTGAGTCATAGTTAAGGAAAAGCATAAGAAGCCATAATGATTGCAGCCAGTCCTATAATTCAGCAATCAGGTGAAGCTTAAGGAAAAAAAGCATTGAAATTCAATCAAAAAATACATCGGTTTTGGGATGATGAGAAGCCAAATGCACCTGAATTTATTATGTGGCACCATATAAAAGAAATATATGAGCACTAGTAGTACTAATGTGCCTACCTGTCCATTTTATATTGATAAAGATGTTCTGTGGTACCTCTCTGTCCAGGCTATGGGCAAAAGGGGGCTATTCCTGCTTAATGGTATACGACAAGGAGAGAACTACGCAGTAATGGATAAGGACCATGGCGTACTTCAGATAACAAATGTAGTGCCTCATGTCAACCTGCCAGCAAAATATTGTTTAGACGCTACGATCATCCCCCCTGATCTTTATAAAGACCTGATGGGTTCCTCTCAGGTTTGTTTACATAACAGAGAAGATGCCTGAGGGTCTGTATGATCTATTTATATAGATAAGTACATGGCCCTACAATAGATTGTCTGTGAGTGTATTCCCCATATAGACTTTACAGAGGGCCCAAGGGTATTCTGTACAATTAGTAGGCAGTAAGGTTTCTTATACAGTTATGGAAAGGAGATAACTGTGAGGGAAGCAGCACTGTAGAATGCAGTGAGATTGTAACAAAGACTCACATTTACACAAGCATAAGGGGTCTATCGCCATCTTGCCTTACTGTCACTGTCTTGCCCTACTGTCTCCATTATCCCCTAATGCAGTGATCCCCAACCAGTGTCTCAGGACGTGTTGCTCCCCAACCCCTTGGGTGTTGCTCTCAGTGCCCCTAATCCTGGTAGTTATTTTTGAATTCCTGACTTGGGGGCATGTTTTGGTTGAATAAAAACAAGATTTCCTACCAAATAAAACCCCTGTAAGCTGATAGGGTGCATAGAAGCTGCCTAATAGCCAATCACAGCCCTTATTTGGCTCCTCCATGAACACATGGTGTTGCTCTCCTTTTTACATTTGGCTGTGGCTCACGAGTAAGGAAGGTTGGGGGACCCCTGCCCTAATGACTCCATCTTCCCCTCCTATCTCAGTTTTGCCCAACTGTTTCCATTTTACCCCTCTGTCTTGATTTATTGTAGCCATTTTTTCTCCGATCTCCATCTTGCCCTACTATCTCTATCTTGCCTTATAGTCTTGCCCCTGCTGTCTCTTCTATCTTTCCCCACTATACCTTTTATCCTTTTATCTTCCTCCGTATGTCTGTCCTGAGGGCCACCAATATCGCTGGGGCCCAACTCAGTTACCATGGGAGAAACACTACTGGCACTCGTGTGCCTATAGCCCCATTCCATCTCTAACAGCTGTCCTGTGCCAGCTCTGCATGTGCTAAATAGCCAACAATAATCCATTTTGTAAAGGATTTTACAAACTTACCATTAACTTTTACTATGGGTGTAGTATTCTAAAGGCTGCCATACACGGGCCGATTGTAGCTGCCAATACTGGCCCCTTACACCAATTCGGCATCTTATCGGCCCGTGTATGGGCACTAACGATGGGCCTGCCCGACCGATATCTGGCCTGAAATCGCCCAGATATCAATCGGGCAGGTTTGAAAATCAGTCGGTTCGGGGACCGCGTCGGCTCGTTGATGCAGTCCCCAAACCGACGGACACCTATTGTTCTAATTTGATTGTTTGGGCCCAGGGCCAAACGACCAAATAGGCCCGATATCACCCACCCGTAGGTGGGAATATCGGGAGAAGATCCACTTAGGGCTCTGGCACACAGGGAGATTAGTCACTGACCCTGACAACCAAAAATCACAGACTGACTTTGATTTCCATTCTGATATCGTTAAGCCTAATAGCATTTTGCCTTAAGGGCTCTGGCACACGGGGAGATAAGTCGCCCGCGGTGATTGGTTTACAACACTATGGCTCACTTTATGGCAACAGGTTATATATTTATATTATCAGCATATTGTATAATTGTCAGAGAGATGTCTGTCAGACGTTGTGTTCAGGGAGATTATTCGCCTGCGACAAGGGAGATTTGCAAAATGTTATTAGCATTAGCAAAATGCTATTAGGCTTAACGATATTAGAATGGAAATCAAAGTCAGTCTGTGGTTTTTGGTTGTCAGGGTCAGTTTTCCCTTGACCACCAGATACAATTTTAATTTCTAGTTGGAATGATTCAGTATAACCTAAATATAAAACAATAAAAAATGAAGCCCAAGCAAATGGGCCATCTACTACATGCTAAAAGTTAATTGAAAGGTAAGCTGCCCCGTTAAAGTTCCCTAAAGTGTCCCGTGGATCTTACAGATATAAATACAAAATCATTTGATGGTGGCTTTCCTGATTGAGCAATATCCCCCTAAACCGCCGTTATTCCGTTTGCTCAACAGGCAATGCGCAAGACTTCCCCCTGTAAAGCGATGTGTACAATCACCTCCACACAAACAGAAATAGCAGCAGCAGCTATGAGCACATAGTGTGAATTTGGTTCCCCATAGAAAATGCACAGATCTTTTCCTGGATACATTTGTTTATGTTCTTTGTGTATGGTGATTGGTTTACAGCACTATGGCTCACTTTATGGCAACAGGTTATATATTTATATTATCAGTATATTGTATAGTTGTCAGAGAGATGTCTGTCAGACGGTGTACACACATCTCTGTGTTATTCTGTCGCCATAGTAACTGCTCAAAAACTAGACTGACAGGAAACTGCAAGGGGTTGTGGGAGATTGTACTCGAGGCTCATGTGGGAAAGAAAGCACATTTGCAAATGCTAATTCTTAGCTTTGTGTGTTTGTCAGGCCGGTTTCACGCTATAAGTTAAAGTACCAACAGTCACGCATCCATGGCAACGCATCAACAGTTCACTTTTCTGCTTTTCAGCAGTTGTTTTGTAAACATTTCTAGGAACTTAGACTTGTGGAAATTCCCTGCCAGAGGATCTGAGAATCTCACAATAGACACAAGTTCTTTGTAATTACCTCTTACCCCTACCCACACTGCATGTAACAATTCAAGTGTTATTTTAGTGCAGGGTAAATTGCTGTATTCTAGTGTCCAGTATTAGGCCACTGTGACAGAATGTTCTATTATACAGATGGCTAGAATCTCAGCCATAAAGCAGGGCAGGACTGCTGCTTACAATGGGGGGATCAGATAGGATCTGTGCCACTGTGACAGAATGTTCTATTATACAGATAGCTAGAATCTCAGCCATAAAGCAGGGCAGGACTGCTGCTTACAATGGGGGGGGGGGATCAGATAGGATCTGTGCCACTGTGACAGAATGCTCTGTTATACAGATAGCTAGAATCTCAGCCATAAAGCAGGGCAGGACTGCTGCTTACAATGGGGGGATCAGATAGGATCTGTGCCACTGTGACAGAATGCTCTGTTATACAGATAGCTAGAATCTCAGCCATAAAGCAGGGCAGGACTGCTGCTTACAATGGGGGGATCAGATAGGATCTGTGCCACTGTGACAGAATGCTCTGTTATACAGATAGCTAGAATCTCAGCCATAAAGCAGGGCAGGACTGCTGCTTACAATGGGGGGATCAGATAGGATCTGTGCCACTGTGACAGAATGCTCTGTTATACACATAGCTAGAATCTCAGCCATAAAGCAGGGCAGGACTGCTGCTTACAATGGGGGGATCAGATAGGATCTGTGCCACTGTGACAGAATGTTCTATTATACAGATAGCTAGAATCTCAGCCATAAAGCAGGGCAGGACTGCTGCTTACAATGGGGGGGGGGATCAGATAGGATCTGTGCCACTGTGACAGAATGCTCTGTTATACAGATAGCTAGAATCTCAGCCATAAAGCAGGGCAGGACTGCTGCTTACAATGGGGGGATCAGATAGGATCTGTGCCACTGTGACAGAATGCTCTGTTATACAGATAGCTAGAATCTCAGCCATAAAGCAGGGCAGGACTGCTGCTTACAATGGGGGGATCAGATAGGATCTGTGCCACTGTGACAGAATGCTCTGTTATACAGATAGCTAGAATCTCAGCCATAAAGCAGGGCAGGACTGCTGCTTACAATGAATCAGCCCCTATGCTGGCATCAGCCTTCTTCTTGCACCCGGAACCACTGAATCGGCCCGGGTGCCAATATTGACTGACTACTAAGCACCCCGTGCTTTGCATCTCAGCTCTTTTCTGCACAGAATATTATGCTTTATTTATACTAAATCCTAGCAACCCCTATGTACAGAGCCAAGCTATGCCTAGCACCGCAAAACATATTGAACAGCTAGTTATACAAATAACCCTGCGTATGTAGGTTACCAGCTGTGCTATCTGCTCCCAGTACTGTAGGCAAGCTAAGCACAAGCAAGAATGATCCAGAATGGTTCTGAGAACATTATTATTCTTCTGCCCGCTGTACAACTGGCCATGGCCATTAGAAATATGCAATACAATAAATTTTTTGGGGGTTTCACCAGCATAATTTTTCAACTCCAGAACTGCCAACCATGAGAATAGGCCTCTTGATACCCAGGTGCACCTATATGTACCCTGCTTAATGGGGCTGTGCCCTAAAGGAACAAAAAGAGAGCTGTACCAGTAAAACCCAAAAGCTGTACATAGGCTGTATGTCTTCTGGCCATGGAAAGTGACACAGGCTAGAGCCAAATTGGTTACCAGGGGTCCCCAATCATGAGCCACAGTCAAATGTAAAAAGACTTGGGGAGCAACACAAGCATAAAAGTTCATGGAGGAGCCAAATAAGGGCTGTGATTGGCTATTAGGCAGCCTCTATGCACCCTATCAGCTTACAGGGGCTTTATTTGGTAGGAAATCTTGTTTTTATTCAACCAAAACTTGCCCCCAAGTCAGGAATTCAAAAATAACTCCCTGGTTTGGGGGCACTGAGAGCAACATCCAAGGGGTTGGGGAGCAACATGTTCCCCCCGAGCCACTGGTTGGGGATAGCTTAGTTGCTATTCTCTGGAATTTCTCTTTTCCATTAATGTTCTTATTGTGTACTGCAGACCAAAACTGCAGGGTTGGGCTGACCTATCAGAGGATTGGTAGGCCCTGGTCCTAGTTGGACCTTTCCTAGGAAAACTTCCATCAGCCCATCCAGCCTAGGCCTATTTTGAAACATACATGTGACATATATGACACTACCTTAAGCTAATTGCTGAGTGGGCACGGGGTGTCTGGTGGCCCTAGAAGACCCAGTCAGGTTTTCAGAAAGATCAACTTGCTTTGTCACCTCCCCTTCTCGCCTTTTCCCTGAAGCGAGTCAACAAGCGCTGATTAAATGAGCGTAATAGCTGTTTGTTTTGTGCAGTAATGCCGGATGATAGCAGGGCCGAGACATCCAAGTGCCTTTTTCAATCAATTACATCAGCGGCTCAACCAGCCTAAAAACCTCTCCTTGCTCTTGCTTTTGAGTAAATAATTCATTTTATTGTTATGAGTCTTGTAGAGAAATGTTGACCTGGAAGAATCAGGCGCTGCAAAGGGTTACCAGGGAGCGGGGGAAATGGGCATTCAGAGGCCCAAGTTGGTGGACAAAAGGTCCTTTTTCTCTGGTCACCCCTCCTAATACAACTGAATTTTAAAAGAAGTGGAGACAGGGACCTCTGCACCGAAACACTCTTCCTGTCACTGCTCCATGCACACCCAATAAGGTCTTTTCATTTAATTACCCACCCATCGCTGCTCCATGCACACCCAATAAGGTCTTTTCATTTAATTACCCACCCATCGCTGCTCCATGCACACCCAATAAGGTCTTTTCATTTAATTACCCACCCATTGCTGCTCCATGCACACCCAATAAGGTCTTTTCATTTAATTACCCACCCATCGCTGCTCCATGCACACCCAGTAAGGTCTTTTCATTTAATTACCCACTCATCGCTGCTCCATGCACACCCAATAAGGTCTTTTCATTTAATTACCCACCCATCGCTGCTCCATGCACACCCAATAAGGTCTTTTCATTTAATTACCCACCCATCGCTGCTCCATGCACACCCAATAAGGTCTTTTCATTTAATTACCCACCCATCGCTGCTCCATGCACACCCAATAAGGTCTTTTCATTTAATTACCCACTCATCGCTGCTCCATGCACACCCAATAAGGTCTTTTCATTTAATTACCCACTCATCGCTGCTCCATGCACACCCAATAAGGTCTTTTCATTTAATTACCCACTCATCGCTGCTCCATGCACACCCAATAAGGTCTTTTCATTTAATTACCCACCCATCGCTGCTCCATGCACACCCAATAAGGTCTTTTCATTTAATTACCCACCCATCGCTGCTCCATGCACACCCAGTAAGGTCTTTTCATTTAATTACCCACCCATCGCTGCTCCATGCACACCCAATAAGGTCTTTTCATTTAATTACCCACCCATCGCTGCTCCATGCACACCCAATAAGGTCTTTTCATTTAATTACCCACCCATCGCTGCTCCATGCACACCCAGTAAGGTCTTTTCATTTAATTACCCACCCATCGCTGCTCCATGCACACCCAATAAGGTCTTTTCATTTAATTACCCACCCATCTCTGCTCCATGCACACCCAATAAGGTCTTTTCATTTAATTACCCACCCATCTCTGCTCCATGCACACCCAATAAGGTCTTTTCATTTAATTACCCACCCATCGCTGCTCCATGCACACCCAGTAAGGTCTTTTCATTTAATTACCCACCCATCGCTGGTCCATGCACACCCAGTAAGGTCTTTTCATTTAATTACCCACCCATCGCTGCTCCATGCACACCCAGTAAGGTCTTTTCATTTAATTACCCACCCATCGCTGCTCCATGCACACCCAATAAGGTCTTTTCATTTAATTACCCACCCATCGCTGCTCCATGCACACCCAATAAGGTCTTTTCATTTAATTACCCACCCATCGCTGCTCTATGCACACCCAATAAGGTCTTTTCATTCAATTACCCACTCATCGCTGCTCCATGCACACCCAGTAAGGACTTTTCATTTAATTACCCACTCATCGCTGCTCCATGCACACCAAACTTATTGTACAGCGCCGGAATATGTTGGCGCTTTATAAATAAATGTTAATAATAATCTAGGGGTTTTTGTTGATAACAAGTTGTCTAATGCCAGGCAGTGTCATTCTGTGGCTACTAAAGCAAATAAAGTGCTGTCTTGTATAAAAAAGGGCATTGACTCAAGGGATGAGAACATAATTTTGCCCCTTTATAGGTCCCTGGTAAGGCCTCACCTTGAGTATGCGGTGCAGTTTTGGGCTCCAGTCCTTAAGAAGGATATTAATGAGCTGGAGAGAGTGCAAAGACGTGCAACTAAACTGGTTAAGGGGATGGAAGATTTAAGCTATGAGGTTAGACTGTCGAGGTTGGGGTTGTTTTCTCTGGAAAAGAGGCGCTTGCGAGGGGACATGATTACTCTGTACAAGTACATTAGAGGGGATTATAGGCAGTTGGGGGATGTTCTTTTTTCCCATAAAAACAATCAACGCACCAGAGGTCACCCCTTTAGATTAGAGGAAAGGAGCTTCCATTTGAAGCAGCGTAGGTGGTTTTTCACGGTGAGGGCAGTGATGTTGGGGAATGCCCTTCCTAGTGATGGGGTAATGGCAGATTCTGTTAATGCCTATAAGAGGGGCCTGGATGAGTTCTTGAACAAGCAGAATATCCAAGGCTATTGTGATACTAATATCTACAGTTAGTATTAGTGGTTGTATTTATAGTTTATGTATGTGAGTGTATAGATTGGTAGGTGTGGGTGCTGGGTTTACTTGGATGGGTTGAACTTGATGGACACTGGTCTTTTTTCAACCCTATGTAACTATGTAACTATGTAATAATCTAATTACCCACCCATCACTGCTCTATGCACACCCAATAAGGTGCTTTAATTTAATCAAATCAGGTCCGTCCATCACTGCTCTGTCCTCACCCAATAAGGTGCTTTCATTTATTGTATCAGGTCCACCCATCACTGCTCCATGTACACCCAATACAGAGGTTTCATTTAATTACCTACCTAGTGCTGCTCCATGCACACCCAATAAGGGGCTTTCATTTAATTACCCACCCATTCCTGCTCCATGCACACCCAAAAAGGTTCTTTCATTTAACTGTATCAGATCCACCCATCGCAGCTCTATGCTCACCCTATAAGGTGCTTTCATTTATTGTATCTGTTCACCCATTGCTGCTCCATGCACACCCAATAAGGTGCTTTCAATCCAAACTGCAGCTATGGTTGACCCAAAACTCCCTCCATGCCATCTCATGGTACTAGTCAGGGGGCAACTCTATTAACCAGTGAGCAAGGAAACAGCTTTATCGAAGGGCAGAGGATGTAAATGTATCATAAAGTTGAGACAAATCCCAATTCTGTTGGAGAACATTATCCCGCAGAATGAAATAGTTCATTATCCCTCGGACAAAGGAAATCGCATGAAATCGGCTTTCCAACCAGAACTTTAAATAAGAGCCAGGCACAATCTACAATAAGATTAAATGCTTCCACATTTTGCTGCACTTTATAGAGAATGTGAGCTGGAACGTCACCTTCTGCCTCGCATTCATGTGACTTGGCCACCATTGTAAATAAGGGTGTTGCCCATTAAACATTTACTCTCAGATCTGAGTCACTTAGAAGAATCTTATTCCATTTGTTTATTGTGGCTCTGGCTCTTTCCAGTGTATCGTGCCCGTGTCAACCCCAGAGCCCAATGTGTGGTAGGGGTGGGCAACATTTTTTTTTCCATAGTAGAACATGCTGTTGCCCATAGCAGCACCTTCCAGAGCCGGTAGGAATATATTTTTTAAAAAGTGAGGATGAGTCCAGGACATAATTTGAACCATCAGCCTCATGTTTCCACCAAACTCCTTATATACTCTATGGGCTTGGTCAGACCGCAGACTTTGCTTAAATCATCAGTAGTCTGTCCTCAAATCAGAACAGCGGTATTTGTATAGAAAGTCTTCTACTGGAAGTCCTCAGTGTGCAATTTAACATCATGTGATTTGGCACAGAGCTGTAGCGTTCCGACATCTTAGATCTCATATTAGTAATTGGACTGCAATAGAAATCACTGGATACCAATGCTATGAGTACTCAGCAGGCAGGGTCGGACTGGGCCGCCGGGACACTGGGAAAAATCCCAGTCCAACCTTTGCCGGCGCTCCCCCTACTGACTGTTCCTCCCCTGACGCGTTCAATTTATATGCGCTCGGGGAGGACGTCGGGTACGGGGCCCCTGGGGGGGGGGGGTAGGGGACACGGCTGGCTGGGGCACCTGCAGGGCCCCTGGGGCGGGAGCCCAGGTGGGCCCTGCACCCCCCAGTCCGACCCTCTCAGCAGGTCTAACTGTAGTTGACCCATGTTTAATAGGTTTTAAATGTGCAAAACTTTATTCAGTGACCCACAAATAGCAGCCTAGGTTTAAACCTAGAGAGCTACAGAAAGAAAGAAAAATGAAGAATGCAGGCTTACACAGGCAGAACTTGCAGGCTTACACAGGCAGAACTTGCAGGCTTACACAGGCAGAACTTGCAGGCTTACACAGGCAGAACTTGCAGGCTTACACAGGCAGAACTTACTTTGGTCCTGCTTGGATTGAGCACTGTAATGGTTACATTGAGATAAGGACACAAGGTTAGGAGAAAAAAACATGTTTCTCCAGCAGAGTGCACAGCTGGAGCAGAGTTTCAATGGAAATCAGCAGTGCCATCTCTTTATTGGCTGCTAGACTGGAGGCTGTGGTAACCTGAGTTGAGAAGAACTGAGCATGCCCAGTTAGCCAAGAGCCAAAGTCAGTTCATTAGGGAGGGGGTTAGAGGAGGAGAAGGAATCCCAAGTGATTAAGGGGATGCTGTAGCCTTACATTAACCTTACAACAGGAGTGGCAGGTCTTTCGCAGTTGGTCTTAATTTTTATTTTTTATGTAATTTTATTTAGTTATTTAGCTTTTTGTTGAACAGTTTTTTTATTGATTAAAAAGCCAGAGCCCAGAGTAGGTAAGAACGTGTAATGAATGTTTACTGCAAAGCTGATAAGAATGTCATTTTCTTCTTTCATTAGGCAAAAACCAGTTTTGGGTGGAGTTCCCCTTTAACCCTGAGGCCTGTCTGTCGGGATTCTCTGCAAGGTGCAAAAGAGATTGCACAGCACAATATCAAAGAGCAGGGGCAGCGCCAATGCTCCCGGATCAGTACCCTTTTGCGCCGTTGTTTCCGCGGTTATTGTTGTTGCACAAAACCCTTTGTTTCCCTGTGAAATGTAAAAATGACATCATCTCGTTGCCCCGGCACCGGTTCTGTTTCCGACCAGCACAAGAACTGCTTGTTCCGCGCACAAAGAAACACTATTTCTCTGGGCTTCATGGGATGAAAGGGCCTAAACCATATCAGCGGGGGGGGGGGGGGGGCTTGTGCATATTCACATTTCCAACCCAGCTGTAACCTTGTTATGGGCTAAGGGGGCCCAGCCTGAAGGCCAGTTAGGGGGGGATTTGGGGTGAGTGCTTATTTGTGCCCTGGGTACCCCTGGAACTATAGCAGGGTGACTGTTACCCCAATGTTTCTATATATCTGTAACCTTGTTATGGGCTAAGGGGGCCCAGCCTGAAGGCCAGTTAGGGGGGGATTTGGGGTGAGTGCTTATTTGTGCCCTGGGTACCCCTGGAACTATAGCAGGGTGACTGTTACCCCAATGTTTCTATATATCTGTAACCTTGTTATGGGCTAAGGGGGCCCAGCCTGAAGGCCAGTTAGGGGGGGGATTTGGGGTGAGTGCTTATTTGTGCCCTGGGTACCCCTGGAACTATAGCAGGGTGACTGTTACCCCAATGTTTCTATATATCTGTAACCTTGTTATGGGCTAAGGGGGCCCAGCCTGAAGGCCAGTTAGGGGGGGATTTGGGGTGAGTGCTTATTTGTGCCCTGGGTACCCCTGGAACTATAGCGGGGTGACTGTTACCCCAATGTTTCTATATATCTGTAACCTTGTTATGGGCTAAGGGGGCCCAGCCTGAAGGCCAGTTAGGGGGGGGATTTGGGGTGAGTGCTTATTTGTGCCCTGGGTACCCCTGGAACTATAGCAGGGTGACTGTTACCCCAATGTTTCTATATATCTGTAACCTTGTTATGGGCTAAAGGGGCCCAGCCTGAAGGCCAGTTAGGGGGGATTTGGGGTGAGTGCTTATTTGTGCCCTGGGTACCCCTGGAACTATAGCGGGGTGACTGTTACCCCAATGTATCTATCTATCTGTAACCTTGTTATGGGCTAAGGGGGCCCAGCCTGAAGGCCAGTTAGGGGGGGATTTGGGGTGAGTGCTTATTTGTGCCCTGGGTACCCCTGGAACTATAGCAGGGTGACTGTTACCCCAATGTTTCTATATATCTGTAACCTTGTTATGGGCTAAGGGGGCCCAGCCTGAAGGCCAGTTAGGGGGGGATTTGGGGTGAGTGCTTATTTGTGCCCTGGGTACCCCTGGAACTATAGCGGGGTGACTGTTACCCCAATGTATCTATCTATCTGTAACCTTGTTATGGGCTAAGGGGGCCCAGCCTGAAGGCCAGTTAGGGGGGGATTTGGGGTGAGTGCTTATTTGTGCCCTGGGTACCCCTGGAACTATAGCAGGGTGACTGATACCCCAATGTTTCTATATATCTGTAACCTTGTTATGGGCTAAGGGGGCCCAGCCTGAAGGCCAGTTAGGGGGGATTTGGGGTGAGTGCTTATTTGTGCCCTGGGTACCCCTGGAACTATAGCAGGGTGACTGTTACCCCAATGTTTCTATATATCTGTAACCTTGTTATGGGCTAAGGGGGCCCAGCCTGAAGGCCAGTTAGGGGGGGATTTGGGGTGAGTGCTTATTTGTGCCCTGGGTACCCCTGGAACTATAGCCGGGGTGACTGTTACCCCAATGTTTCTATATATCTGTAACCTTGTTATGGGCTAAGGGGGCCCAGCCTGAAGGCCAGTTAGGGGGGGATTTGGGGTGAGTGCTTATTTGTGCCCTGGATACCCCTGGAACTATAGCCGGGGTGACTGTTACCCCAATGTTTCTATATATCTGTAACCTTGTTATGGGCTAAGGGGGCCCAGCCTGAAGGCCAGTTAGGGGGGGATTTGGGGTGAGTGCTTATTTGTGCCCTGAGAAGCAGCTCATTGGTTGGCTAGGAATGCTGGTATTTGTAATTCAGCATCTGCCTAAGAGAATTAAAGGCTGGCAATTCCCTGGTTTAGAGATCTCAGCTAATGAAGTTGCCATTAGACTTACTGCCAGGCCCTTTTACATTCCCCTGCAGTGAGCCCTATAATTATTTTTTTTCCGGTTCCCCGGTGCGCTCGCAAACTTTTCCATTGACTCCCTGTGATTACAGGTTCCACTTCAGCAATTTCACCCGCATAACCACTTATTAAATTTGGTATTTTAGCTTCTGAGTATATGATAAATATAAACAGTGGATAAGAAAAGGCAGCGAACATGATGTTTCCGCGCGTTAGCGGGCGCACTCTGCATAGGAGAAATGGACGGCGTTCATCTATTTATTAAGGGCAGTTATATGATGGAAGGGGTTCTGTGTCCTGGGTTTGCACTGATTATTTATTCTACTATAACGATCATCAATGGTCAAAATATGGCCAATTCTAGGCCCGATATTGGTCAGATAGGCCCATCAGGGGTCCCCATACTTGGGCAGATAAGCAGGCTGAAGGCCCGAATCAGCAGCTTAAGTCTGCCCCCTGTCTGGCCTCCTTAAGATTGAGATTTGGGGGTGAACACTTATTTGCTGCTATATATATATTGTTGTAGCTATGGCTGAATTAGTGATGGTAACATATGTCTGTAGCCTTGCTGTGAGTTAATGGGAGTCCCAGCCAAATGTTGGGTCTCAGAATGGGGCTTGATCCAGAAAAGCCCACAAACCACTGCTGATAATATTGTTCAGCGGGAACAGATTCTTATATAATTGCGTTAATACATGTACATGATATTCCTTATGTTCAACGGCTGATTAATAATCATCGTATTGCTCTGATTGGCTATAGGTTGGTCTAGCCTTCTAATGCCGTAATCAGCTATAGGTTGGTTTAGCCCTGTGTATATTTTAAGGCTCTGATTGCTAGCAGGTTGGTCTAGCCCTGTACTCATGCTCTGATTGGCTGCAGGTTGGTCTAGCCCTGTACTCATGCTCTGATTGGCTGCAGGTTGGTCTAGCCCTGTACTCATGCTCTGATTGGCTGCAGGTTGGTCTAGCCCTGTACTAATGCTTTGATTGGCTGCAGGTTGGTCTAGCCCTGTTCTAATGCTCTGTTATATCCCTCCAGCAGCTGGATGAACAAAGTAGATCAGTTCCTAAGGGTGAAGACACACTGAGCTACTTAGTAGCAGCTACTTGTCACGGCTACTAAACACCAGAAAATACCCTGCCATAGACAATACTGAGAATTGCCTCTGCTAAAACACACGTAGAGACAATTACCAGTAAATGATCAGCGTTGTCTGTTTTTGTAGCCGTAACAAGTAGCTGCTCCTAGTAGCTCTGTGTGTCTTCACGATTAGTCAGCACGACTTGTAATTAACTCAGTTGCAGCAATTAATCATGGTGACTTTTCGCCCGTAGAGTATCATTGTGTCGATGTGACAAATTACGCACTGATTTTAGTTGCACGGATTATTCAACGCAACTTTTTAAAAAGTCGCTGCGACTAATCGCCCCGTGTGTCTTCGCCCTTAGAGTTCAGGTAAGTGCCAGACCATCAGGATGGACAAGGTAAGAAGCTTCTTGCAGTTGTTGGGACAAATAAGCAGAGGAGAAGGTTTAAGTTCAGTGTAAACAGTTTATGCACAGAGCCCTGGGGAGCGCAACAGCTATAATAAAGATATTGGGTTTCCCCTGGGGAGGCGCTGGATGTGATGCCTTAACCCCTTCATTATCTGCCTTTCACCTTTTATATGGGGAGATTCTGATGCCCCTGTACCAATAACAGTGCGCCAATCTATTATTTCTATACCTTTGTACAGTGCATTATACTGCCCTTAGGAGCTCTAGCAAATGGAAGGGGGGGGGGGGGTTCAGGCCTGGACTAGTGCATAGTGTAGAGGTTTGAACCTTATATTTTTGTATCATTTATAGATTATTTGACTTATATTTGGTTGCAGGAGACTCAGGAAAAGCAAATGTGCTTAATGCATTGTATTCCTTGGTACCTATGTTACAAAACTCACATTGTAGTAGCACAGAAGGCTCAGCCCAATAGGATTGTCAGTGGCTGAGACAAATATGGCAAATTTAATGTGAACAATGTGGGTCACAATACATGGGTTTTGTATACCGATACCTGTGGTTCTATATGTGACCCTGTCAGGCATCCTGGGGGCTACAGTTCCAAATACATATATGGTATCCTATAATTGTCTTATCTTCAGGCCAATTGAACATAGCTCCAGTTAGGAGAGGGGGGCCCAGGAGGTGTAAATGTGCAATATGTGGGTCACTGGGGGGCTGGGTTTGTGAGGGATCTGTGAGAATGGTGAGTGGCCGGGGTGGATTAGGGGCGTGACTATCCATGTGCCGGGAATTTTTCCCATTGACGTCCCATTCTACACATGGAGAGTTTTCCTTTCAACAAGCATGTGATTGGTTGCCGTGGGTTACTAGACCCACCGTGTGTCTGCAAATTCACTAGACTGAATGAGCTCTGATATATTGGAATGGTAAATCCCTTAGACTGAGCTTATAGAAACCCAAGAGTTAATCAATGTAAGGTGTAGCATTTGTTGTAAAGATAAGATAAGATAAGGGAGCAAAAGAACGTGATGTGAAATATCTCTGGCTTTAGACGCAGAGCTCACACTCCAGCAATTACTGCTCATACAGCATGGCACTTACTTTGCCTGCTCCTATAGGGAAAAAACACACACCCCTACCCATAAACTGTATAACAGTCTAGTGTAACTTACATTACAGGTTATTTATATATATATATATATATATATATATATATATATATATAGGGACATGGTGGGGGGGGGGGGGCTGCTGCCCGGCATGGTGCTTTATGTTGCTACACGCTCCTATGTTGCTACACTGCAGGGAAAGATGAGGTGGATTAATGGGGAGGGGGGTATAAATGCACCTCATTGGGTAAGGTTTACCAATGTAAGTTGTAATAATGTACCCTCTGACAGCATATTATAAGGATACTAGAAGGCAATCATCCCCAGGGCTGCCATCAGGGGGTACAGGGTACAGGCCAGGGCCCTGTGGAAGAGAGGCAGCCGCAAGAAACAAAAACATGCTACATTTTAGAATGTAAGCTCTTGCGAGCAGGGCCCTCCCCCTAGTGTCTCCGATCCTCATCCAATGTAACTGCAAACCATTTTTGTGAATTGTTTATATGTACATGTTAACTGTTCTGTCTTTTGTACCCCTCTATTCTGTAAAGCGCTGCATAAATTGATGGCGCTATATAAATAATAATAATAATAATTGGGGGCTGTGAAGTGGGTAGGGCTTTGGGCATAGCATGGTCAGGGTTTTGGCTATATGGGCTGAGGTCAGGGTGGACCAGAGGCATGGCCGGGTGTGCATGGGGCATTTTTTTTCATTGGGGACGCTATTTCACTTGTTGCCGGGGCCCTATTTCACTTGTTGCCTGGCCCACTGACCAGGGATCCCAAGTCACTGACAAGCTAATAATTGAGGGCCCCTTGGGGGGATGTTACTTACAATGTGGGGGTACAGGATTACTTGTCACCCCGATTATCCCTCCCAACATTCCAGAACTGAAAATGCCTGATTCACACCATGCTTCTGTTCTGTCCTGGCAAAGCACACCCCTCCCCACTTTTTGGTATGGCCCACCCATTTGGCACAGATGATGAGGCTTCCCTAGCAAGTTATGGGGGTAATAAAGAAAGCAATATAGAAATATTTATGTATAATGGGCATTGTGCAGTTCCCTGTACAACACTCACACTCACACCCATGTCTGTGCCCTGCAGTAAATAAACACACGCCTGGCGTTCTTATCAGAGGGTGGCACACACGCAGGGCCCACGCTATCTCCTCAAACCACTGAGACCCGGGAGGCACGGCCGGGGACTAGAAACCTGCAGCCACTGTTCTTGAACTTTAATGACTAGCTGGGTAAGAGTTCATTCGGGTTTTAGTTTTTCAGGTGAGAGGTATGACAGTGAGAGGTATGGCAAGGAGAAGTATGGCAGTGAGATTTATGGCAAGGAGAAGTATGGCAAGGAGAAGTATGGCAGGGAGAGGCATGGCAGGGAGAGGCATGGCAGGGAGAGGCATGGCAGGGAGAGGCATGGCAGGGAGAGGCATGGCAGGGAGAGGCATGGCAGGGAGAGGCATGGCAGGGAGAGGCATGGCAGGGAGAGGTATGGCAGTGAGATTTATGGCAAGGAGAAGTATGGCAGTGAGAGGCATGGCAGGGAGAGGCATGGCAGGGAGAGATATGGCAGTGAGAAGAATGGCAGGGAGAGGTATGGCAGGGAGAAGTATGGCAGGGAGAGGTATGGCAGAGAGTGGTATGGCAGAGAGTGGTATGGCAGAGAGTGGTATGGCAGGGAGTGGTATGGCAGGGAGTGGTATGGCAGGGAGAGGCATGGCAGGGAGAGGCATGGCAGAGAGTGGCATGGCAGAGAGTGGCATGGCAGAGAGTGGCATGGCAGAGAGTGGCATGGCAGGGAGAGGCATGGCAGGGAGAGGCATGGCAGGGAGAGGCATGGCAGAGAGTGGCATGGCAGAGAGTGGCATGGCAGGGAGTGGCATGGCAGGGA
This sequence comes from Xenopus tropicalis, assembly GCF_000004195.4. Classification (NCBI taxonomy): domain Eukaryota; kingdom Metazoa; phylum Chordata; class Amphibia; order Anura; family Pipidae; genus Xenopus; species Xenopus tropicalis. The sequence goes on from NC_030681.2 coordinate 150,452,529, forward strand.
GTGGCATGGCAGGGAGTGGCATGGCAGGGAGAGGCATGGCAGGGAGAGGCATGGCAGAGAGTGGCATGGCAGAGAGTGGCATGGCAGAGAGTGGCATGGCAGGGAGAGGCATGGCAGGGAGAGGCATGGCAGGGAGAGGCATGGCAGGGAGAGGCATGGCAGGGAGAGGCATGGCAGGGAGAGGCATGGCAGAGAGTGGCATGGCAGAGCAAGGGAGCTACAAATAATCATTGTAGAAGTTGTTTTCCTGACATATTTCAGCAGACAGGTAAATACTATCATGTGTCATTATTGCTAGTGACGCTGCGCGGGGCCCTGCCTAGTGACTGCCGCAGCCCCAGTGATAGGGAGAGGTGTGTGACAGTGGTTTAGCCGGTTCATAGGGGTGTAGTTACTGATTGGAACCTGCCTTACTTCACTCCAGAGAGCCACAGAGCCACAGAGCGGGGCCACAATCTCTACACCAGGTAACATTATCTGACTTCTTATTGTTAGTACAGTCAGGGAAAATTATTTCCTTATGCAAGGCTGAGTCTGCCTTTACGGGGGGGGGGGCAGGATTGGGTTCTGAAACAGAGGCTATACGCAGGAATTTGTATTCTCTACTGCACCAAACAGGTAAAAAACCTGTAACATCAACTTTAAGTATGATGCACGCCTATATGGGCTCCCTGATAGGCCCCCGTGCTACCTGCTGAATGGTTGCTATGGGTTACTAGACCTGGTGCACTTTGAGTTAACCTTTAGAACCAGGCAGTTTAAATGACAGACATACATTTCAATAGGAAATGCCTGAATTAAAGAATAACAAATAATAATGAAAAAGCTCAAAACAGCCTTTATCAGTCCTTTCCATCATGCTTATTTATTTACACGGGGACTAAAGAACTAGTTCTCTTATTAGCCTGGTTATTGGTTGCTATAGGCAACTGCCTTGGTTCCCCTTTAGCACCAATAAACCAAAACCCAAAACATTCCATATATTATGGGGTCAAAACAGTAAATAGTGATCGGGAAGGCTGAGTTTATTATTGTACCTACAAAGGGCTGTAAAACTACTCAGTGAGGGGAGGAAGAGAAGTAACTGATGTTTTTAAAAAGGGAGATCTATAGAACTTATATATAGTGCAACTACCTGCCTGGGACACACCAAGGTCTGTATGGAACGTACCAACACTGTCTCTCATCATTCCGCTGCTGTAAAACCTGAATAACAAGTCACTATTCTAATAACAGCCCTGAGCTGGTCCCTACTTCTGGTTCTGTGCCCATATAATGGCACAAGGCTGCAGGCTGAGTTATACAGGGAACTCTGAGTATCACTCATGTATTATAAGGGATAATGTACCCCCTACTGTAAATGATAAGGATATTAGCAGTCACTGAGGGGTTCTGTGCCCCCCATATAAAGGCACAAGGCTGCAGGCTGAGTTATACAGGGAACTCTGAGTATCACTCATGTATTATAAGGGATAATGTACCCCCTACTGTAAATGATAAGGATATTAGCAGTCACTGAGGGGTTCTGTGCCCATATAAAGGCACAAGGCTGCAGGCTGAGTTATACAGGGAACTCTGAGTATCACTCATGTATTATAAGGGATAATGTACCCCCTACTGTAAATGATAAGGATATTAGCAGTCACTGAGGGGTTCTGTGCCCATATAAAGGCACAAGGCTGCAGGCTGAGTTATACAGGGAACTCTGAGTATCACTCATGTATTATAAGGGATAATGTACCCCCTACTGTAAATGATAAGGATATTAGCAGTCACTGAGGGGTTCTGTGCCCATATAAAGGCACAAGGCTGCAGGCTGAGTTATACAGGGAACTCTGAGTATCACTCATGTATTATAAGGGATAATGTACCCCCTACTGTAAATGATAAGGATATTAGAAGTCACTGAGGGGTTCTGTGCCCATATAAAGGCACAAGGCTGCAGGCTGAGTTATACAGGGAACTCTGAGTATCACTCATGTATTATAAGGGATAATGTACCCCCTACTGTAAATGATAAGGATATTAGCAGTCACTGAGGGGTTCTGTGCCCATATAAAGGCACAAGGCTGCAGGCTGAGTTATACAGGGAACTCTGAGTATCACTCATGTATTATAAGGGATAATGTACCCCCTACTGTAAATGATAAGGATATTAGCAGTCACTGAGGGGTTCTGTGCCCATATAAAGGCACATGGCTGCAGGCTGAGTTATACAGGGAACTCTGAGTATCACTCATGTATTATAAAGGATAATGTAAGTGATTTCTAGATTAGCACAATTTAGTTAACATGGCCCGGGATTCCATTCCATAATGAGATGTGGCGATTGCATAACAGATCTTTTCGGTTTCTGCCTCAGTCAGTGACACCTTTGTTTGCAGTCTGTCAGGCAACCCTTTTGTTCTATAAATATGCAGAGCTTGCGTCTGTCCCACTGACGGAGTTGGACTGAGCGGCCGCGTTTGCTAAAGATCCATTTGGTGGCTTCTGTGTAAGGCTGAGGGGGACTGGAGGCCAGCCAGAAGCTCTAGTGGGGTGCCCAACGTTTATCATTTGGGGCCCCCTGTGCCATATTTAGGCCCAGACCTGGCCATACTGTACTGCTTGAGATGTGCGAAAGTAGCCTAGATACCTGGGCAGGTGTGAAAATCTCATCAGGTGGGGATCACATCGCCCCTAGGCCGTCGGGCCCCCATACGTCTGCAGTAAGATCTCAGTTTTGGCCCCTAGGCTAAAGATCGGATCAGCCTAATTAAGAGTGGGTGTCCCAATTTGGTGAGCAGATTTACACAAGTGTTAATCAATTAGTAAAGCCAGCCATACTCACCTAAAGAAACTCATCATATAATTAATTCTATAATTATGTTTGAATTGTCACAATACAACTGAATGAATTAGTGGCAGAACACACCTAGAACACACCTAGATCAGAGCAGTGCCGTATACAAGAGACTTGTTACATCATTTTATGTACATTCTCAGATCTAAAGTGAATGTGCCGAGGCAGAACCCAACTATAGGTAAAGGTGGCCATACACGTGAATTAGCTTACATTTTCCCCGATATCGCCCACCTGTAGGTGGGGATATCGGGAGAAGATCTGCTCGCTTGGCGAGGTCGCCAAGCGAGCGGATCTTCTCCCAATATCCCTACCTATGGGGGCCAAATGATTGAATTAGAACGGCAGCAATGAGGCAGTCGGTTCAGGGACCACATCCCCGATGCGACTAAAGGCGGCCATACACAGGCCGATTGTAGCTGCTGATATGGGTCCCTTGGACTGATTCGGCAGCTTATCGGCCCGTGTAGGGGCAGGAACGAGGCGCATGCCCGACAATATCTGGCCTGAAATTGGGCAGATATCGATCGGGCAGGTTAAAAGATTTAGTCGGATCGAACCGACTTCCCCATTGCCGCCAATATAATATGATCAAATTAGCCTACATTTTCCCCGATATCGCCCACCCGTAGGCAAAGCGAGCGGATCTTCTCCCGATATTCCCACCTACGGGTGGGCAATATCGGGGAAAATGTAGGCTAATTCACGTATATGGCCACCTTACATCTTTTAACTTGCCCGATCAATATCTGGACAATTTTAGGCCAGATATCGGTCGGGCATGTCCCTCGTTCCTGCCCCTACACGGGCTAATAAGCTGCCAAATCCGTCCAAGGGACCCATATCGGCAGCTACAATCGTCCCGTGTATGGCCACCTTTAGTCAGATCGGGGACTACATCGGCTCGTGTGTGGCCACCTTAACACTTTATATCAGACTTCATATGGGTGCAGAGGTTTAAGTGAAGGAGGGTTGGCCGGCATACCGTATTAGTTATTAATAAGGGGACACAAGGACAAGTCTGTTGCAGTGGGAACCTCTGACCATAAATCCCATGATTTTAGATTTGTCACTCATACACAGCTATTGCCTTTTTGGTTCTGCAAGAAGCCGGGGGACGGAGGCAGCTGGGCCGCAATTGAAGCCTTTAAACTGATTAAAAGTAGGAAAGGCTGAAATCGTCGGCTGTTTGTCTCTATTTGCGGTCCCTGGTGATTACTCATTGCCACTTATTCCTCCCTAAATGTTATTACTGTGAGAAGCCATTTATTTACTGTTGTCCTATTCAGGAGGGACCTTGACTTTGTATTTTATTATATGCAGCTCCCTCATGTGCTGTAATAAAGGGGGTGAACCTTTATTAATATTAATAATTTGTATTAATTGACATTAATGACAAATATTAATAAATATGCAGGATCAATGATTAAACCTTCTGATAGACTGTTAGTGAGCAATAACTTACACACACACAAGTAATAATAGAATTAAATAGATTTACTTATCTTAGTATGATTAGTTACAAGTAAAGCCAGTTCTGCACAATTCAGCACAATCGGGGAGCCCCACAACCTTTGGCGCAAGACCTTCAGGTTCCCGATAACCAAGCGATGATCCAAATGTCCCGGCACTCATTCAGGAGTCCTAGGCGAAGCTCCCGACACATGGTGGAGGCTCCTTTTTATAGTAGAGTTCTTAGCAAACCCCCAACAACAAGTGCTGACTTGTGTACAAACTTTTGTCATGAACAAAACCTATTAACTAGACTTAGAAGGCCTTATTTGTTGCTCAAATAAGTTGTACATAAAGTGTATTGTCTATATGCTGTCTGTTTGTTTATTCCAAGGATATTTGCTGGGTAACAATACCTGTGTTTACTGTTTACCCAGCAATATACATAGAACAAAAACATTGTACCTTGAACACTAGACAATAGCTGTCCCAAAATCTGCTGCTTTTACTTGACTCAAACCTAAGATTTGATTCATATGTCAAAGCAGATGTATATATTGTAAATCATAAAATCAATAGAAAATCCACCGTGCTACATGTGCTAATAAATCTTCTTTCTTTCCCCCAGGTCAACAGTTGATTGTGTCCACGGGTTCCTTAGACCTCCCTACTACCATGACTACCGCAATCCTTGAATGTATCAGCACGCTATCCATCAGTGTCCAGCAGCTGCGCCGCCTTCCTAGGTTCCTCGAAGGCGGCACAACTAAAATGCCCTTGACCGTGAAGGATTCTGATGTGCCCCGTTTGTTCCGGGAACCCTACATTCAGACAGGGTATCGACCGACGGACCAAGACTGGAAATATTACTTCCTTAGTCTCTTCCAGAAGCACAATGAATCCATCAACGTGTGGACACATCTGTTGGTGGCCCTGGCTGTGGTTCTTCGCTTTGTTGCCTTGGTGGAGGCCGGTTCTCTTTCCCTTGATATTATATCTTTGCCTTTCTATTTATATGTGCTGTCCTCACTGACCTATCTCACGTGCAGCATCCTGGCTCATCTGCTCCAGTCCAAGTCAGAGCTGGCTCATTACACCTTCTACTTCATGGACTATGTAGGAGTAAGCACTTACCAATATGGCAGTGCTTTGGCCCACTACTACTACAGTTCCAACCAAGCTTGGTATGACAAGGCCTGGTACTTCTTTTTACCAGGAGCTGCTTTCTTGGGATGGATGTCTTGCGCTGGTTGCTGCTATGCTAAATACTGCTATAAAAGGCCCTATCCAGTGATGAGAAAAATATTCCAGGTTGTTCCAGCTGGTCTAGCGTACATGTTAGACATAAGCCCCGTTATTCACCGGATAGTTACCTGTCATATGGAAGGCTGCACAGACAAGGCTATCTGGGTCCACGCTCTGCAGATAATATTCTTCCTCATCAGTTCCTACTTCTTTTCATGCCCCGTCCCCGAAAAATATTTCCCAGGTTCCTGTGATTTTGTAGGGCACGGCCACCAGATTTTCCATGTGTTTTTGGGCCTTTGCACCCTCTCCCAGTTGGAGGCTCTTTTTATAGATTATCAGACCAGACATGAGCTATTTTCTCTAAGATACAGTTCCAACGGCACCTTGGTGAATTGCCTCTCGTTCTTCATGCTCATATTATGTAGCACTGGCACAGCCATGTATGCGCGGAGAAGAATCAAGAACAAGTTGGCCAGAAAAGAACTGTAAGGTGGGACTTTATAAAGGATGGTTTGGCCCAAATCAATTGGAAGCACTGATCAGTACAACTAAAGGACATGTTGGCGTTAGAAGAGGGTGACCTGTTTCAGCCAAGTCCATTTTATAGCCCAATATATTGTAAACTCTAGGTCCAAGAGGCTTAACCTCTACAAAACATGGGTCAACGGCTGGCCCTTGGCTCATTGAGTTTTATTTAGGGTCCAATTTTTATTTTGTAAAGAAATGTGGTTGACATTATAAAGGGTTTTTTGGCACCCCAAGCATAGAATCCTCATTTACAGAGACGTTCCTCAAGGCCTACTATACCCATCTGTATATTTGGTACTGTTTGGGGGGGGGGGGGTGTTGTTACTAAGTGTTATTACTATCAGCAGTGCACATAGACATGGGACAATGCTGTTAGTGTTCATGGTAGAAAGAATGATCCAATACTGAGTTGTCCCATTGAAAAGAACTCAGTGTGGAAGGGCACTTACTTAGGTATGATACATTGTCTTATTCTGGGGCACCGAATTAGAGTGGGTCCTAGAAAGTTGGGGTTCCAATTTAAGGGGGAGGGGTACCTACCTGGCCAAACCTTTAGGGGTCAGCAGTTGTTTATCTGTAAATAGATACCCTGTTGCAATGTCCAGATCACAAACAGGGGCAATCAGGAGGTAGAATTACAAACACCAGATGGGTTATTATGGGGTATCTAGACCTGGGGCAATCTTTGTACCAAATATCACCCCCGTGCTACTGAACATCATCATTACACATGGATCTCTATAAGACCAGGGCTATAAGAAAACAACCACGTCACATTTTGAAGAAAAGAAGAATTTTTTTTAGCCCCACCCCCTCCCGTAGGCTACTGCTTGATTTGTAACTTTTTGTATTTAATGTCTGTAACAAATACTTACTGGGTGCCGAACACCCAAAGTTCTTTTTATACTTGAAGGGGTGTGTTTTTAGTACATACGGTGCAGCTTGTTACTGAGCTTTGAGATGGTTGAGGTACCCGGGATCCTTCAGAAGGCAACTCCTAGGTCTAATGAGACCAGCTCGTTAACGAGAAATTCCGGGGAGGTCCCTGGCACCCCTGGTTCCATCACCTATGAACTATGGTATCTCTTTAACGTTCTAAGAGAGATCCATAAAAAGCACCAATGTCCCGTCCTGTTTTATTAACAATATTTTATTATCACTTGGGACGTGAAACAAGGATTTTACTTGATTTATTTGGGAAAACTGTAACTTTTTGACATGGGTATATGAAGGGAGGAATAAGTTTGATGGATGAACTTAGTTCCCTGCAGAGGGCACTTTTATAGATGTTGCTGTTTGATTGCTCAGCCGCTAACATGAATCCTGAACATTCTCATGCTCTGATTGGCTGCTTCCTCCAGCCCCCGAGAATGTTCCAGTGTACTGATTGGCTGCAGGTTGGTTCTAGTCGAGGACTCAGAAATAAAAAGGGTTACAGTAGGTGCTCAATCCCCAGTGAAAACAACTAAAAGCCTCTCATATTGGTACTGTGTATTGTATTTATAATGTATACTAAATATCTGTATTGACTAGTTATAACAAATATATCTCTATATGGAATCAGGTTCCGCTACCTGAGAAACCAAACCAAGTACTCAGCTTGTCCAACAGGGATCCGTCATTAATATTTACTACTAGACTTGATTCCTACCATTTGCCTTATAACTACTTACTTGCCTTAAGTGTTCCGCTATATAGACTGGAGTGAAGCTGGCCATACCTGCCTTTAGCCGCCACTCCAGGCCCAAGCATGGGGCCCAAATGATGATTAATATCTGGCCAACGATTGATGCAGTCGATGTGTTCATCTCTTCATCTGTACAGGCTCCTATTACCTTCAGTTGGTGGGATAGAATGAGCTGATCCAACATCGCTGTTGGCCAAAAAGTCAAAGCTTTGAATGAGCTCAGCGTGGCCCACCATGTAATTATATTAGTAAATGGCCAGCTTTAGCCTAGGAAAGGCCCCGAACACCTCCAGCTAGAACGTTGGTCATCATTCCTCATTTAAGTAGCTTGACCTCCAACTCGTACATTTCCGATGTAGATGGAGGCCACAGGTGGAAAATACCTGGTGTATTCTCTGCAATGGGCCTCATTTGAGGCTGGGGTCCCGGGACGGGTGCCCCTCTCTGCTCTGCCCTACAGCCAGCCTTGTTTGTAGAAGTTTTTCTTATTCTGTATCCTATATACCAGCCAAACAGCTTCCTATACCTGATGTGCTATCACTATAGGAACGTGGCGGCCTCCTATGTCAGGCATCATGCCAACCTGGGAGCTGGATTTAACAGACTTACTCGTGGTGACCAAATAAAAGGAATAAAAGTGAATGTGTGTCTTTCTCTTGTTTATTTCACTTCCATTTCAAAGTTGGCTGGTCATGTGACTCTGAAGTTCTTGGTAATGGGTTTAATTGCATTCGGCTGAGCTCAGCCTGTGTGTCTCTCTCTCTTAGATTCAGTGGGGGCTTTGATAGCCTTTAGTTGTGCTTCAGTTCTTCTGGGTAGCAGATTATGGCTCCTACTGGGCACTCCTCTTTTCCCAGGCGTCCTATGCGTCTGTCCTCTCATTCCTTGGCCAATCAGATCACTTCCTGATAACAATAACAGCTGAAGCAAAAACAGCACAGTGGGTCGGTCAGGCCTAGGTGTAGAGGGAGGGCCGTGACAAGGATACAAAATGGACAGGACTTGTGCAGGGGTAGGCAGGGCACATTTGGGAGTGGTCAGGGTGGATCAGGGGAGTGGCCAGGCATGCAAGGAGCATCTTTTTACAGTAGGGCTCCATTTTACTTACTGGCAGGACCCACATTGCAGGGGCCACAGGTAACAAGTGGGCCCCCTGTGGGGAGGGCTCTGTTAACTTATGAGTATGGAGTCCCATGATTACTGAAAGCAGTCCTGAGGGGGGCAGTTAGTACCCTTTGCCCCTATAAATGCATTCACAAAAGCTGTAGGGTCAATGCAAGAGGAAAATAATTACACAATTATCCTTCATTATAAAGGGAATTGTGTATTAACTGACCGTACTGTGACCCTTTGCGCAGTACTGCTTGTAGGAACGCAGGGGGCAGAATTCCCCTACCCACGCAGTGGAACGACCCAGAGCCACAGCCAGCAGCATGTTTATTGCATAAGAAGCAGCCTCGTTTGCTCACCGCTGGAAGAGTCCATCACAACAAGGGTGCGGCCTCCAGATTCTCCTCTCGATTGCAGATTATTTATAGCGTGTGTGGGAGGCAGATTCAACCCAGGGAACAAAACACGCCAAGCTGAATGTTACTTCAGGCGGCTCGGCCCGTCCCAGGGTGTGATCTCCTCACCTCTGGATTAGAATCTGATCTGTGAAGAAACCACATGTAGCAAAACAAACACACACAGGCGGGCCCTCCCTGTGTGACTGGAGAGACGAAGGGCCATACTGATTTCTCACAGATATGACCCACAGACCCACAGACATACCCTATAGAGCAGGGAGCAGGGGGTAGAACTGCCCCACATCCCAGTAGAAAGTAACAGTACAATCACATACCCTATAGAGCAGGGGGTAGAACTGCCCCACATCCCAGTAGAAAGTAACAGTACAATCACATACCCTATAGAGCAGGGAGCAGGGGGTAGAACTGCCCCACATCCCAGTAGAAAGTAACAGTACAATCACATACCCTATAGAGCAGGGGGTAGAACTGCCCCACATCCCAGTAGAAAGTAACAGTACAATCACATACCCTATAGAGCAGGGAGCAGGGGGTAGAACTGCCCCACATCCCAGTAGAAAGTAACAGTACAGTCACATACCCTATAGAGCAGGGGGTAGAACTGCCCCACATCCCAGTAGAAAGTAACAGTACAATCACATACCCTATAGAGCAGGGAGCAGGGGGTAGAACTGCCCCACATCCAGTAGAAAGTAACAGTACAATCACATTCCCTATAGAGCAGGGGGTAGAACTGCCCCACATCCCAGTAGAAAGTAACAGTACAATCACATACCCTATAGAGCAGGGGGTAGAACTGCCCCACATCCCAGTAGAAAGTAACAGTACAATCACATACCCTATAGAGCAGGGGGTAGAACTGCCCCCACATCCCAGTAGAAAGTAACAGTACAATCACATACCCTATAGAGCAGGGAGCAGGGGGTAGAACTGCCCCACATCCCAGTAGAAAGTAACAGTACAATCACATACCCTATAGAGAAGGGAGCGGGGGGTAGAACTGCCCCACATCCCAGTAGAAAGTAACAGTACAATCACATACCCTATAGAGAAGGGAGCGGGGGGTAGAACTGCCCCACATCCCAGTAGAAAGTAACAGTACAATCACATTCCCTATAGAGCAGGGGTAGAACTGCCCCACATCCCAGTAGAAAGTAACAGTACAGTCACATACCCTATAGAGCAGGGGGTAGAACTGCCCCACATCCCAGTAGAAAGTAACAGTACAATCACATTCCCTATAGAGCAGGGGGTAGAACTGCCCCACATCCCAGTAGAAAGTAACAGTACAATCACATACCCTATAGAGCAGGGAGCAGGGGGTAGAACTGCCCCACATCCCAGTAGAAAGTAACAGTACAATCACATACCCTATAGAGCAGGGAGCAGGGGGTAGAACTGCCCCACATCCCAGTAGAAAGTAACAGTACAATCACATACCCTATAGAGCAGGGGGTAGAACTGCCCCACATCCCAGTAGAAAGTAACAGTACAATCACATACCCTATAGAGCAGGGAGCAGGGGGTAGAACTGCCCCACATCCCAGTAGAAAGTAACAGTACAATCACATACCCTATAGAGCAGGGAGCAGGGGGTAGAACTGCCCCACATCCCAGTAGAAAGTAACAGTACAATCACATACCCTATAGAGCAGGGGGCAGGGGGTAGAACTGCCCCACATCCCAGTAGAAAGTAACAGTACAATCACATACCCTATAGAGCAGGGGGTAGAACTGCCCCACATCCCAGTAGAAAGTAACAGTACAATCACATACCCTATAGAGCAGGGAGCAGGGGGTAGAACTGCCCCACATCCCAGTAGAAAGTAACAGTACAATCACATACCCTATAGAGCAGGGGGTAGAACTGCCCCACATCCCAGTAGAAAGTAACAGTACAATCACATACCCTATAGAGCAGGGAGCAGGGGGTAGAACTGCCCCACATCCCAGTAGAAAGTAACAGTACAATCACATACCCTATAGAGCAGGGGGCAGGGGGTAGAACTGCCCCACATCCCAGTAGAAAGTAACAGTACAATCACATACCCTATAGAGCAGGGGGTAGAACTGCCCCACATCCCAGTAGAAAGTAACAGTACAATCACATACCCTATAGAGCAGGGGGTAGAACTGCCCCACATCCCAGTAGAAAGTAGCAGTACAATCACATACCCTATAGAGCAGGGAGCAGGGGGTAGAACTGCCCCACATCCCAGTAGAAAGTAACAGTACAATCACATACCCTATAGAGCAGGGGTAGAACTGCCCCACATCCCAGTAGAAAGTAACAGTACAATCACATACCCTATAGAGCAGGGGGCAGGGGGTAGAACTGCCCCACATCCCAGTAGAAAGTAACAGTACAATCACATACCCTATAGAGCAGGGGGTAGAACTGCCCCACATCCCAGTAGAAAGTAACAGTACAATCACATACCCTATAGAGCAGGGGGCAGGGGGTAGAACTGCCCCACATCCCAGTAGAAAGTAGCAGTACAATCACATACCCTATAGAGCAGGGAGCAGGGGGTAGAACTGCCCCACATCCCAGTAGAAAGTAACGGTACAATCACATACCCTATAGAGCAGGGAGCAGGGGGTAGAACTGCCCCACATCCCAGTAGAAAGTAACAGTACAATCACATACCCTATAGAGCAGGGGGTAGAACTGCCCCACATCCCAGTAGAAAGTAACAGTACAATCACATACCCTATAGAGCAGGGGGTAGAACTGCCCCACATCCCAGTAGAAAGTAACAGTACAATCACATACCCTATAGAGCAGGGAGCAGGGGTAGAACTGCCCCACATCCCAGTAGAAAGTAACAGTACAATCACATACCCTATAGAGCAGGGAGCAGGGGGTAGAACTGCCCCACATCCCAGTAGAAAGTAACAGTACAATCACATACCCTATAGAGCAGGGGGTAGAACTGCCCCACATCCCAGTAGAAAGTAACAGTACAATCACATACCCTATAGAGCAGGGAGCAGGGGGTAGAACTGCCCCACATCCCAGTAGAAAGTAACAATACAATCACATACCCTATAGAGCAGGGAGCAGGGGGTAGAACTGCCCCACATCCCAGTAGAAAGTAACAGTACAATCACATACCCTATAGAGCAGGGGGTAGAACTGCCCCACATCCCAGTAGAAAGTAACAGTACAATCACATTCCCTATAGAGCAGGGGGTAGAACTGCCCCACATCCAGTAGAAAGTAACAGTACAATCACATACCCTATAGAGCAGGGGGCAGGGGGTAGAACTGCCCCACATCCCAGTAGAAAGTAGCAGTACAATCACATACCCTATAGAGCAGGGAGCAGGGGGTAGAACTGCCCCACATCCCAGTAGAAAGTAACGGTACAATCACATACCCTATAGAGCAGGGAGCAGGGGGTAGAACTGCCCCACATCCCAGTAGAAAGTAACAGTACAATCACATACCCTATAGAGCAGGGAGCAGGGGGTAGAACTGCCCCACATCCCAGTAGAAAGTAACAGTACAATCACATACCCTATAGAGCAGGGAGCAGGGGGTAGAACTGCCCCACATCCCAGTAGAAAGTAACAGTACAATCACATACCCTATAGAGCAGGGAGCAGGGGGTAGAACTGCCCCACATCCCAGTAGAAAGTAACAGTACAATCACATACCCTATAGAGCAGGGAGCAGGGGTAGAACTGCCCCACATCCCAGTAGAAAGTAACAATACAATCACATACCCTATAGAGCAGGGAGCAGGGGGTAGAACTGCCCCACATCCCAGTAGAAAGTAACAGTACAATCACATTCCCTATAGAGCAGGGAGCAGGGGGTAGAACTGCCCCACATCCCAGTAGAAAGTAACAGTACAATCACATACCCTATAGAGCAGGGAGCAGGGGGTAGAACTGCCCCACATCCCAGTAGAAAGTAACAATACAATCACATACCCTATAGAGCAGGGAGCAGGGGGTAGAACTGCCCCACATCCCAGTAGAAAGTAACAGTACAATCACATACCCTATAGAGCAGGGGGCAGGGGGTAGAACTGCCCCACATCCCAGTAGAAAGTAACAGTACAATCACATTCCCTATAGAGCAGGGAGCAGGGGGTAGAACTGCCCCACATCCCAGTAGAAAGTAACAGTACAATCACATTCCCTATAGAGCAGGGGGTAGAACTGCCCCACATCCCAGTAGAAAGTAACAGTACAATCACATACCCTATAGAGCAGGGGGCAGGGGGTAGAACTGCCCCACATCCCAGTAGAAAGTAACAGTACAATCACATACCCTATAGAGCAGGGGGTAGAACTGCCCCACATCCCAGTAGAAAGTAACAGTACAATCACATACTCTATAGAGCAGGGAGCAGGGGGTAGAACTGCCCCACATCCCAGTAGAAAGTAACAGTACAATCACATACCCTATAGAGCAGGGGTAGAACTGCCCCACATCCCAGTAGAAAGTAACAGTACAATCACATACCCTATAGAGCAGGGGGTAGAACTGCCCCACATCCCAGTAGAAAGTAACAGTACAATCACATACCCTATAGAGCAGGGGGTAGAACTGCCCCACATCCCAGTAGAAAGTAACAGTACAATCACATACCCTATAGAGCAGGGAGCAGGGGGTAGAACTGCCCCACATCCCAGTAGAAAGTAACAGTACAATCACATACTCTATAGAGCAGGGAGCAGGGGGTAGAACTGCCCCACATCCCAGTAGAAAGTAACAGTACAATCACATACCCTATAGAGCAGGGGGCAGGGGGTAGAACTGCCCCACATCCCAGTAGAAAGTAACAGTACAATCACATTCCCTATAGAGCAGGGAGCAGGGGGTAGAACAGACTATCCAATTGCATGCTGGGTATTGTAGTTTTATACTAATCCTAGCTGTAGGCTAATTGTTAGATACAAACTACATTACCCAGCATGCAGTGGAACAAACACACTAGGGGGAAAACCGTTGGCTAGTTTCCAAACTACAAACCCGCCAAGGCTCCAAAAAATAGCCCAAAACTGTACCTTGGAAGGTTCGTACTTTGGAAACCCGCCTGGGCTTTAAATTAGTAGCCCAATTTGGCGGTTAAACCACCAACCTGGCAACCCTGCCCTAGAGTCCTGCCTGGTAATATTTGCCAGCAAAAGGGCACTCCCTTCTGCCCCAGAGGGCAGATTATTTGCCTTCTTCTTATGACTCAAATGGGGGTTACTGATCCCATAATCCAAAAATCTTTGGCTCTGTGAGACTGCAATGTTATCTTTAATGTTACATTTTGTTATTAATCTTCCTATTTAGGTATCTTGTATTCATATTCCAGCCTTTCATTCACACCGCTGCTTGGTTGCTAGGGGAATTTAGATCCTAGCAACCAGATGGTTGTTGACAGTCCAAACTGGAGAGCTGCTGAAAAAAATGCTAAACAATTCAAAAACCACATAATAAAAAATAAAGATCAGTTTACTGAAAGTTGATTTAAAGGTGAACCACCCCTTTAACCTCGCAGCTCTCTTGCAGACCCAGTCCATAGCTGGAATTAACTCTATCCTGACTAAGGAGAGGACAAACCAAAATCCCCCTACAAACAGATATTGTAGATATTATGTAATAGATAATGTCCCTACTTGTCACCTGTCCAGTTCTGGGAACACACCAGTACCGGTATGGGATCCGTTATCCGGAAACCCATTATCCAGAAAGCTCCTAATTATAGAAAGCCTGTCTCCCATAGACTCCATTTTAATAAAATAATTCAGATTTTTTAAACCAATTAAATTTTTCTCTGTAATAATAAAACAGTACCTGTACTTGATCCCAACTAAGATATAATTACCCCTTATTGGGGGCAGAACAGCCCTATTGGGTTTATTTAATGGTTAAATGATTCCCTTTTCTCTGTAATAATAAAACAGTACCTGTACTTGATCCCAACTAAGATATAATTACCCCTTATTGGGGCAGAACAGCCCTATTGGGTTTATTTCATGGTTAAATGATTCCCTTTTCTCTGTAATAATAAAACAGTACCTGTACTTGATCCCAACTAAGATATAATTACCCCTTATTGGGGCAGAACAGCCCTATTGGGTTTATTTCATGGTTAAATGATTCCCTTTTCTCTGTAATAATAAAACAGTACCTGTACTTGATCCCAACTAAGATATAATTACCCCTTATTGGGGCAGAACAGCCCTATTGGGTTTATTTAATGGTTAAATGATTCCCTTTTCTCTGTAATAATAAAACAGTACCTGTACTTGATCCCAACTAAGATATAATTACCCCTTTTTGGGGCAGAACAGCCCTATTGGGTTTATTTAATGGTTAAATGATTCCCTTTTCTCTGTAATAATAAAACAGTACCTGTACTTGATCCCAACTAAGATATAATTACCCCTTATTGGATGCAAAACAATCCTATTGGGTTTATTAATATTTTACGGATTTTTTAGTAGACTTAAGGTATGGAGATCCAAAATACGGAAAGACCCCTTATCCGGAATACCCTTGGTCCCGAGCATTCTGGATAATGGGTCCTAAACTACCACTCATAAAAGCCCTTAGCAGCCATATTTGCTAGGAGACCATCCAGGTTGGAATTTTTCCCTTCCCTGCTAGTCTGACCCTGGGAACTGCCCATCGTTGCTGCTGAGTGCCAGCCCTGTGGAGTTGGGTTAAGTTTCCCTTTCATATACAGCAGCACATTGTGCCATATACAGGGGGTCCTGTGAGTGCAATACAGAGAGAGCGCAGACCCACAGGCAAGACCCAGTGAAACAGACAGTTGGGTGCAGGCACAGCACAGGCAGTTGCAGCTCTGAGGGGGCGGAGCTACAGACTGTTTACTGACACCATGGAGACTGGATGCTGCTGCTGTGTGTAACCTGGAGACTGGGAGCTGTGTGGGGAGACAGTGAAGGGACAGACAGGCTTTAGGGATACAGGGAGACGGGGGGAGAGTCCCACACAGGGGAACACAGGGAGCCCAACGGAAAGGCAGAGAGAGAGTGTGGGCCCCCCCAGCAGGGACCAGTTTAAGCAGAAAGTTTGAGGGGAGCTCCCCCCATTTACTGGGCGCCATGGCTTCTTATCCCGTGCACGGACTGCCCTTCCTGCCTGGGAACACCTACAGGGACCCCACGGTAAGTACCAGTGTCTTCCCATGCTGCACCTGGGCGGCTTTGGGAGTGTAGAGCTGTATTTGTTGGCAACATGGTGATGTAAAGTATTGGAGCGATTTGTATAATAGATTTGTATAATAAGTTTTATCCTTATCTGGGTCTGTTTTGCCCTCTCTGATCCAGTTGTACCATGTGACATACAAACAGAATGGAGGGTAAGTGGGTGGGGCCTGTAACAAGGGGTTCCTCATATCTATGGTGTTTGTATACTGTACCTACATGATGATCCAGTCTTTGGAACCGTAATCATCAGAACCTTGTGCCGATTCTGTTCCAGAAAAGCGCATTTCACCGCTCCCAGACCTTAACCTACAAAAACGGTTACAGTCGACCCATTCTCCCCACTGTCGGCATTGGACGGGAACCCATCACAGCCAACCAGCTGTCCCAAGCCGAACTAGATGAGCTGGCCAACAAAAGGCCAACACTGACCTATGGGCGTGCCAAGCCGGCCCCACCATCAGATTTCATCCCTTCCTATGTGGCCTTTGATAAAAAGGTAAGGTGTAATAATGGTAAGTTCCCATAAAGCAGTGAAGAACCACTTTAAGCACCATCCAGAGGGTCATGGCCCTTATTTATTTTATAAGCAAATGCAATAACCAGGGCCCCAAATCCCCCCCTAACTGGCCTTCAGGCTGGGCCTCCTTAGCCCATAACAAGGTTACAGATATATAGAAACATTGGGGTAACAGTCACCCTGCTATAGTTCCAGGGGTACCCAGGGCACAAATAAGCACTCACCCCAAATCCCCCCTAACTGGCCTTCAGGCTGGGCCCCCTTAGCCCATAACAAGGTTACAGATATATAGAAACATTGGGGTAACAGTCACCCCGCTATAGTTCCAGGGGTACCCAGGGCACAAATAAGCACTCACCCCAAATCCCCCCTAACTGGCCTTCAGGCTGGGCCCCCTTAGCCCATAACAAGGTTACAGATATATAGAAACATTGGGGTAACAGTCACCCTGCTATAGTTCCAGGGGTACCCAGGGCACAAATAAGCACTCACCCCAAATCCCCCCCTAACTGGCCTTCAGGCTGGGCCCCCTTAGCCCATAACAAGGTTACAGATATATAGAAACATTGGGGTAACAGTCACCCCGCTATAGTTCCAGGGGTACCCAGGGCACAAATAAGCACTCACCCCAAATCCCCCCCTAACTGGCCTTCAGGCTGGGCCCCCTTAGCTCATAACAAGGTTACAGATATATAGAAACATTGGGGTAACAGTCACCCTGCTATAGTTCCCGGGGTACCCAGGGCACAAATAAGCACTCACCCCAAATCCCCCCTAACTGGCCTTCAGGCTGGGCCCCCTTAGCTCATAACAAGGTTACAGATATATAGAAACATTGGGGTAACAGTCACCCCGCTATAGTTCCAGGGGTACCCAGGGCACAAATAAGCACTCACCCCAAATCCCCCCCTAACTGGCCTTCAGGCTGGGCCCCCTTAGCCCATAACAAGGTTACAGATATATAGAAACATTGGGGTAACAGTCACCCTGCTATAGTTCCAGGGGTACCCAGGGCACAAATAAGCACTCACCCCAAATCCCCCCCTAACTGGCCTTCAGGCTGGGCCCCCTTAGCCCATAACAAGGTTACAGATATATAGAAACATTGGGGTAACAGTCACCCCGCTATAGTTCCAGGGGTACCCAGGGCACAAATAAGCACTCACCCCAAATCCCCCCCTAACTGGCCTTCAGGCTGGGCCCCCTTAGCTCATAACAAGGTTACAGATATATAGAAACATTGGGGTAACAGTCACCCTGCTATAGTTCCCGGGGTACCCAGGGCACAAATAAGCACTCACCCCAAATCCCCCCTAACTGGCCTTCAGGCTGGGCCCCCTTAGCTCATAACAAGGTTACAGATATATAGAAACATTGGGGTAACAGTCACCCCGCTATAGTTCCAGGGGTACCCAGGGCACAAATAAGCACTCACCCCAAATCCCCCCCTAACTGGCCTTCAGGCTGGGCCCCCTTAGCCCATAACAAGGTTACAGATATATAGAAACATTGGGGTAACAGTCACCCTGCTATAGTTCCAGGGGTACCCAGGGCACAAATAAGCACTCACCCCAAATCCCCCCCTAACTGGCCTTCAGGCTGGGCCCCCTTAGCCCATAACAAGGTTACAGATATATAGAAACATTGGGGTAACAGTCACCCTGCTATAGTTCCCGGGGTACCCAGGGCACAAATAAGCACTCCCCCCAAATCCCCCCCTAACTGGCCTTCAGGCTGGGCCCCCTTAGCCCATAACAAGGTTACAGATATATAGAAACATTGGGGTAACAGTCACCCCGCTATAGTTCCAGGGGTACCCAGGGCACAAATAAGCACTCACCCCAAATCCCCCCCTAACTGGCCTTCAGGCTGGGCCCCCTTAGCCCATAACAAGGTTACAGATATATAGAAACATTGGGGTAACAGTCACCCCGCTATAGTTCCAGGGGTACCCAGGGCACAAATAAGCACTCACCCCAAATCCCCCCCTAACTGGCCTTCAGGCTGGGCCCCCTTAGCCCATAACAAGGACAGAAATAGTGGGGGGCAGAAGGGATGTGAAGCGCTAAAGGTTCTAAACCCCTAGGTTACAGAAGAGCAATTGCATTATTTCCCCTGTTGGACCAGCGCAACATTTTCTCAGCAGCCTGGTGACCCAGTAGCCGTAAGGGCCATTGGCCAGGAGTAGGCCATTGCCAGTAAGTGATTCATTCTCCATAATCTTTCAGGTGCTCAGGTTTGAGGGTTACTTCCAAGAGACTGTCCCCCTGTCCCCGGAGGAGCACTACCGAGTGCGCAGAGTCACGCTGTATTACTATCTGGAAGATGACACTATATCAGTGATAGAGCCACCTATGGAAAATTCCGGCATCCCCCAAGGAACATTTATCAAGCGCCAAAGACACCCCAAGAATGCAAACGGGGATCCCTATCACTGGAAGGATCTAAATGTGGGGATCAACGTCACTTTGTACGGCCGAACCTTCCGCCTTATCAGCTGTGACAGTTTCACACAGGTACCTTTGTTCCATTGGCCATAAAGAGAGTTGGGGGGAGTCTGGCCATTGCAGGAAGCCTTGGACCCCAATATGAAAGGGAAAAATTGTCCCCCAGTTTCCTAACAACAGCTGAATAGATAGGAAACAGTTTACTTTGCATAAAGGCAAATCAAATTATCACCTGACGCGCTTCACGCGCCCTACAACCTGTAGGAACCATATTGCTAATGTTTTTGATTAACAAGAATCTCTTGCTTGGCGTGGGCAGGAATTCCTGGAGAGCGAGGGCATCGAGCTGAACCCCCCAGAGGGCATCCCTACAGACCCATTTACTGAACTGAGGAGGAGGCCCAATCGCACATTCGTCACCCCATCCGACTTCGATAAGCTCAAGCAGTACCTCACTATGGACCGTAAGGTGAGTCCGAGGGCGTCAATAATCTAGGTCACTCTGGTCTTGAACCTGTAGCCTCGCTTGTGTGCCCACCTAAAGACCAAGGGAACAGCACCCCTAGTGGTCATATATACACAATGCGATATAAGTATGGACCTTCTAACCCAATAAAACCAGAATAAAACTCCTTGACTCCCTCTGCAGGTTCTGCGCTTCTTTGCTGTGTGGGACGACACGGAGAGCATGTTTGGAGAGAAGCACCCGGTGCTCATTCACTACTACCTGTCTGACGACACAGTGGAAATCAGGGAAGTGCATGAGCGAAACGATGGACGCGACCCATTCCCAGTGTTGATGAAACGCCAACACTTACCTAAAGTGGTGAATGATACAAAAGGTAAGACTACCTACTGGGGTAGGGAACTGCAAGGTATGGGGTTGGGAACCTCATTTCTGGGAACCCAAGGAGAAGCTCTGGGTCCCAATATGCTTCCACCACCACCCTTAGATTAATTTGGCTTAGAACACATATCTCAAGGAAGCTCTAGAAAGCTAGCTAAGGAATGGTGGGTTATTTCAGACCTATAGTGTGAGGTTGTTGTATATGCTGGTTGGCCATACTCTTCCACTGGAGACCCAAGAGATGGACGTGGTCCTCCAAGAGGTTTCTACATATAATTTTCTTATAATCCAACACCCAAACATGTGTTATATCAAGTAAAGTGTCCTACTTATTGAAAGTATTGATGGTGTTGGAAGGGGTGTGGAACAATTTGTTCAGATAGGGCGGGTCTAATAGCCGACTGTATATGGAAATGCTAAAAAAACAATGACTCGTTATTAGGTTATTGTTGTTTCTGTGTTTCTGACCCTCCATGTTTGCGTTGACCAGACACCTTCCCAATGTGTGTGCTGGAGATCTCAGACCAAGAGGTGAAGGAATGGTTTTCCCCTGGAGATTTCAAAGTAGGAAAGCACATTAGTATTCTAGGACGCAAGTTCTTTATCTATGACTGTGATGCCTACACTCGAGACTTCTACAGAGATAAAATGGGGATCGGAGACCTTCAGCCTGTTGAGGTTAACAAGGAGAGAGAAGATGAGGAAGAGAAGGTCATCCAGGTAGGCTGTAGGCTTCTACTGATTTACTTCTGATATTACCACCAAGTCCAGGTAGGGTGTAGGCTTCTACTGATTTACTTCTGATATTACCACCAAGTCCACGTAGGGTGTAGGCTTCTACTGATTTACTTCTGATATTACCACCAAGTCCAGGTAGGCTGTAGGCTTCTACTGATTTACTTCTGATATTACCACCAAGTCCAGGTAGGGTGTAGGCTTCTACTGATTTACTTCTGATATTACCACCAAGTCCACGTAGGGTGTAGGCTTCTACTGATTTACTTCTGATATTACCACCAAGTCCAGGTAGGCTGTAGGCTTCTACTGATTTACTTCTGATATTACCACCAAGTCCAGGTAGGGTGTAGGCTTCTACTGATTTACTTCTTATATTACCACCAAGTCCAGGTAGGGTGTAGGCTTCTACTGATTTACTTCTGATATTACCACCAAGTCCACGTAGGGTGTAGGCTTCTACTGATTTACTTCTGATATTGCCACCAAGTCCAGGTAGGGTGTAGGCTTCTACTGATTTACTTCTGATATTGCCACCAAGTCCAGGTAGGGTGTAGGCTGATGTACTTCTGATATTGCCACAAAGTCCAGGTAGGGTGTAGGCTTCTACTAATGTTCTTCTGATATTGCCACCAAGTCCAGGTAGGTTGTAGGCTTCTACAGATTTACTTCTGATATTGCCACCAAGTCCAGGTAGGGTGTAGGCTTCTACTGATTTACTTCTGATATTGCCACCAAGTCCAGGTAGGGTGTAGGCTTCTGCTGATTTACTTCTGATATTACCACCAAGTCCACGTAGGGTGTAGGCTTCTACTGATTTACTTCTGATATTACCACCAAGTCCAGGTATGATGTAGGCTTCTACTGACGTTCTTCTGATATTGCCACCAAGCTATGAGTACATTTCACAGGCGCAATCCATGCATTTTAGAACTCAAGAGGGCATGTTTGATGATGGTCGTGGGGTTTGGGGGAACATCTACAGATGGTAACAACATTTTTTAGAAGTTCAGTAGAGTGTTGTATTGCCCAAACAAGGTGAGCTCTGAGATGGAAGTGAAGTGCACTTGTGGACCAGGTTTAGGCCTACCCACGCTTGCTCTTTTAGGGATTTTTGGGATCTAAAAAAAGTTAGTAGATGTCAACGTGCTCAAGGCCCTAGAGATGTGGCTTCAAGGACAGCAAAACTGCTGATAAGACACTCATGTTACTAGCAGTTAGAGGGTCCTGCAGCGCTTTGGGATTATATATGATTTTCAAACATATATTGAAGCTCCTCATTAGTTAGTGCCCTACTTAGTAGAATCTTCTTGCTCTGTTTCCTCCCCCAAGTGAGATGGGTCTAACAAACACCTTGATTCTTGTCCTTGTTGCAGTTCTGTTCTGTACCCGGTTCCTCTTCCTCGTTCTGTTTTTCCTGGGGTTGTTTTCTCAGTTTTGCTCCGGGTTTTGGTCTTTAACTTTCCCTGTTTTGGTTGAGCTTATCAGTTATTGACCAGGCTGACCTGTTAATCTCCACCTACATCTAAACTTGATTTAGTCTTTTCCAGTTTATACGTTTAACTCCTTCATCAGCACTTATG
Organism: Xenopus tropicalis; assembly: GCF_000004195.4. Classification (NCBI taxonomy): domain Eukaryota; kingdom Metazoa; phylum Chordata; class Amphibia; order Anura; family Pipidae; genus Xenopus; species Xenopus tropicalis. The sequence goes on from NC_030681.2 coordinate 150,475,129, forward strand.
GAACTCCATAGTATAACGGGGGGCAGTTTTGAAGGGCTCCTAGTGGAGGCAAAGGGGCATTTATAGTCTGAGGCTGGGTTCCTTGTGCCTGCTCAGGGTTTGGGTTGGACGGGGGGGGGTGTATAACATAGCTGTAAATGACTCCATGTGCCATTCTTGCTATCTGACCACAGGAGATCCCTCCATACAATGGATTTGGTTTGCTCGAAGACTCTTTACAGAACTGCCTATCCCTGGTTCCCAAGCCCCCCAAAAAGGATGTGCTGAAAATGCTGGAGAATGACCATAATGTCCTGAGATACGTAGTTATTCTGGTAAGGAGATCTTTTCTTGCACTCTGGGCACATTGCTTTCAAAGCACTTTTAACTATTGTGGTGTTACTGGCCCTTTAAGCTGCATGGGGCAAACTGAGCGGTATTTATTTTGGGCAGTTAAGACGCTTCCTCACAAACATCCTTTCTGTAGGATTCCCCAAACCCAGAAGACAAAGTGCGGCGCTTCGTCCTCTCGTACTTCTTGGCCAACGACATGCTGAGCATCTTTGAGCGCCAAGTTCGGAACTCTGGTATCATCGGGGGGAAATTCCTAGAGAAATCCAGGGTGCTGGTACCGGGTTCCACCGTAGACAACCCTATCTACTATGGGCCGAAGGACTTCACTATTGGGGCTGCTATTGAAGGTAAATACTGGCACCGACATGGTTTGTGTTAAGGTGCCCATACACGGGCCGATTGTAGCTGCCGATATGGGTCCCTTAGACCGATTCTGCAGCTTATCGGCCCCTGTAGGGGCAGAAACGACTGGCCTGCCTGGCCAGATATCAATCGGGCAGGTTAAAAAATTTAGTCGGATCGGGGACCGATATCCCCCACCCGTAGGTGAGGATATCGGGAGAAGATCTCTGCTCGCTTGGCAACTTCGTCAAGTGAGCGGATCTTAACGTGTATGGCAGCGGGTCAGCCAGTTACAGAATGGCCCATTCTAAGCAACTTTTCAATTGGTCTTCATTATTTTATTTTTTTTTTTTTATAGTTTTTGAATTATTTGCCATATTCTTCTCTCTGCAGCTTTCAAATGGGGGGGGTGTCACTATTTTTATTGTTACTGTTACATTTTATTACTTATTTTTCTATTCAGGCCCTCTCCTATTCATATATCAGTCTCTCATTTAAACCGCTCCCTGGTTGCTAAGGTCATTTGGACCCTAATAAACTCCCTGTGTGCCAGGGGCTCTTTTCATATCCGGAAGCTTTGCAGCAATGCCAATTCCAAGGCTAACAATATGGCTTCTATGCGCCATCTAGTGGCATAAAGCAGCATCTATTCCTAAATAATAATTTTAAGTTATTGATTGGAAGTAGATAAAAGAACTCTATATAGTATAAAATAATAATGAATAATACAAAATGTCATGACTGTCAGATTTTATAGATTATTTTTCTGATCATAAGGCATCTGACTTATAATAGAAAGGGGCATTGCTACCAGAACATTTCGATCCCTCAGCTGAATACTGGAGCTACAGAAAAGCAGACACATTCAGCTGTGCATTAAGTGGACAATTGCGCCCCCTTGTGGCTACAGGAGTAAGAAGACTGTGGGTATTTAGCCCAGAGAAGCAGAAGGGCACTCAGCTCATTAATAGGCCTGGGCAAATGCTGATTAAATTACAGGGAGATCTATGGGTGATTAATGAGGGGCGGCACATACACTGCGGCACTAGAGGGGCAGAAGGGGTCACTAAAACACGGAGAATGGACACCCCACTTCTATTATACCACCATTTTGAAAGCTTCAACTTTTTAAAATCTTTCAGCCCTTTATAGGCTTTGGGTTTATCCCAGGTACATAGGGAGCTGGCTCTTGGGAACCTGGTTGTTGCAGTTGGTCCTGTGCTACCTTAAGAGACAAACAGACAATATTTTGCGCTATTGTGTGCCTGTTTGTTATCCAACGTGTAGCAGCTCAGTGTAACTATGCCCCAGCAATGGCAGCTTCTATATGTATGTGTATATTTTTTTATATATATATATATATATATATATATATATATATATATATATATATATATATATATATATATATATATATATATATGTATATGTATAGAAAAGCCGGCACTCACGTCATGTAAGAGTCAATAGTGCCTGGGTGCAGTATATAGGTAAGTATATACAGAGAAGAGAAGAAATGCCGCACTCACAGGTCTTAGTGCAAAAATAAAGAAAATTTATTCAGGCAGACTAACGTTTCGGCTGGATCCCCAGCCTTTCTCAAAGTGAAAGGCTGGGGATCCAGCCGAAACGTTAGTTTGCCTGAATAAATTTTCTTTATTTTTGCACTAAGACCTGTGAGTGCGGCATTTCTTCTCTTCTCTGTTTATATATATATATATATATAATATTTATATAATATATAGTGAATAAAGTACCCCTATTGTAACATATAGGGATATTATAAGTCCCCGAGGAGTTCCTTATAATATATAGTGAATAAAGTGCCCCCTATTGTAACATATAGGGATATTATAAGTCCCCGAGGAGTTCCTTATAATATATAGTGAATAAAGTGCCCCCTATTGTAACATATAGGGATATTATAAGCCCAGAGGAGTTCCTTATAATATATAGTGAATAAAGTACCCCCTATTGTAACATATAGGGATATTATAAGTCCCCGAGGAGTTCCTTATAATATATAGTGAATAAAGTACCCCCTATTGTAACATATAGGGATATTATAAGTCGCCGAGGAGTTCCTTATAATATATAGTGAATAAAGTACCCCCTATTGTAACATATAAGGATATTATAAGTCCCCGAGGAGTTCCTTATAATATATAGTGAATAAAGTGCCCCCTATTGTAACATATAGGGATATTATAAGTCCCCGAGGAGTTCCTTATAATATATAGTGAATAAAGTGCCCCCTATTGTAACATATAGGGATATTATAAGTCCCCGAGGAGTTCCTTATAATATATAGTGAATAAAGTGCCCCCTATTGTAACATATAGGGATATTATAAGCCCCCGAGGAGTTCCTTATAATATATAGTGAATAAAGTGCCCCCTATTGTAACATATAGGGATATTATACGTCACAGAGGAGTTCCTTATAATATACAGTGAATAAAGTACCCCCTATTGTAACATATAAGGATATTATAAGTCCCCGAGGAGAATGACGGCACTCACAGGAATTTTCACACTGGAGACATCAGATGAAGTACAAAAGTGAGGTTTTATTCAGTCCGACGTTTCAGTTCCAATTGGAACTTTCATCAGGGACCAATTGGAACTGAAACGTCGGACTGAATAAAACCTCACTTTTGTATTCATCTGATGTCTCCAGTGTGAAAATTCCTGTGAGTGCCGTCATTTTCTCTCTATCTACATTGCAATATCGCACTGGCTCCCAGGTAGCATCTTATACTTATGGTGTGCAGCTTACGTAAGTTGTAAGGGTGCACTGTGCCTTTAAATGATCGGCCATTCCTTTATTAACAATTCTGTCTCTCCCTCCAGTCTTCAACCACAGATTTATCATCACAGACGCCGACGAATACGTATTAAACTACATGAAGGCGCACAGCAAGGAGTTCCCCCCCCATGTGTTACATTCCCTGGAAAGGCACCTGTACCCCCAGCCGGAGATATAATGCCAAGGTACCGTATGGGCAGAGAATGGGTCTCAGCAGAATCGGGGCATCATGTACCCTATGTACAGCCAATCAGAGGCTTAGCATTTGACTGACATGTTCTAAGCAGTGAATGGTGCCCATGTTTATGCATTAGAAAGCAGGGAATAGAGGGGCCCTCTGTACACAGGTTGTTGGCGCCCTTAGGTCACAGAGAAAGGAGATACTGTAGGATTATCCATAGCAGAACCATTAGCGCCTCTAGTCTATCAGCAGCGGGCACTGAAATGCCACACCAGGGTCACATGACTCATCCATCAGTAGAACCGTCCCACAGGGGCACGAAATGCCACACCAGGGTCACATGACTCACCCATCAGTATAACTATCCCACAGGGGCACAAAATGCCACACCAGGGTCACATGACTCACCCATCAGTATAACTATCCCACAGGGGCACAAAATGCCACACCAGGGTCACATGACTCACCCATCAGTATAACCGTCCCACAGGGGCACGAAATGCCAGGGCTGAACATAACAGGGAGGGTTCAGGTTACCTGGGCACAGAGAAGGGTCACAGCGTTTCTAAAGTCACTCATTAGTGATGCTCGTTAGCAGGGTCAGACAATGAGCATCCCTAACGAACAATACAGCTTCTATAGTAAAGGAGAATATCCAGTTGCTCCTGTTGCGCGGCTTTCCCAGCTGCTATAATGGCGCTGCTTTTACACCCGGGAGAGCTGACCAATCCTGAAGCGAATCTCAGAAGGGGCCACATTACAACTAATGGGGGGGGGGCATAGACCCAGGAAATAACATTTTAAAAAATAGTTTTTAAGGTTTTTCTAAGTTAAATAGAGAGTTTAATAGACTGGGGCCATGTTAATTGTTAATACAGAGAACTGAGTGGGAAACCATAAAAGTAGAACTGAAAGGGCCACAAGGGGCCCCTATGGTACCACTGAGTAACAATGTTCCTGAGGGGTTATATTTCTAGGGCCTGTGCTATTGGAGAAGCAGTATTCAAGAGGAGGAGTTGATATCAGCCATTGGGTCCCACTAGAGACTCAAAAGCACTATTGGTACATACTATAAGAGTAGCTATGGTCTGTGGGTAACAGGGTCCCATCAGGACACACAATAGCAGCACCGTATCATTGGTACATTCCATCCATTGGTTCCATTCTATTGGTACATTCCATCAGAGTAACCATGTTCTATGGATCATACCATTAGATCAGGAACATTGCCTGTGTACATAGGAAATGGACAGTACCATTAGAGAAGCAGGGTTCTTTGGTACTTACCATTGCTATATACCAGTACAGTAGCAACGCCCACGGATACCTAGAGTAGAAGGGATCAGACAAGGTGCTACAGTGTCAGATTTCTACTCTGATGAGTCTTTCCCTTCTTCTTCCTCTTGGAATTTTCTTTCAGTGGATCCATGGTGGGGAGGCCAACATCTCACTGAAGAACTGGCTCAAAGCCTCCAGACGCTGCTTATTGGGAAGTCATCATCCTAGAGGCCAAATGATTGGATTGGGTTGGGTTGGGCAGTGCGCTGCATGAATTTGCTTATATTAAACCAATGCCTGAGACTTACGTGTTCGGCTGAGATTCATATCAATGTTCCATTATGGTTCCCCTCCATTTATATTTATCCAATGGCTTCAGCGGAGATGCCCAACAGTCACTTTATAGTACTGGCAAAGTGCCGTGTTTGTCCCTCTCATTGAGTTCAGGCATGAATATAAGATCTAATAGCAGCTGCCACTGAACTAACCCTCTCAGCACCTTGGAAACTTGCCTCTGCGTAGTAACAGCACCTTAACGACCCCCCAATAATTGGGCATCACTTTACCTTTCAGTAGCCCACCCCAGTACAATGACTGAACACTGTGACTGACTTCACCTACATAGAAGAGCCCAAAATGCCCAAGCCCCACTGAATACTAGATCAGATTCTACCTTCAGACAAATTCCAGGGGCAGCAGTAGTCTCCCCCTGTACTAAGCACAATTCAGCAGGAACAGCCCCCTATGTTTGCTCATAGCCTGTACAGAGAGATACCATAAAACTATGGCACATAGGGATTCCCCTGTACTAAGCACAATTCAGCAGGAACAGCCCCCTAAGTTTGCTCATAGCCTGTACAGAGAGATACCATAAAACTATGGCACATAGGGATTCCCCTGTACTAAGCACAATTCAGCAGGAACAGCCCCCTAAGTTTGCTCATAGCCTGTACAGAGAGATACCATAAAACTATGGCAGCATAGGGATTCCCCCGTACTAAGCACAATTCAGCAGGAACAGCCCCCTAAGTTTGCTCATAGCCTGTACAGAGAGATACCATAAAACTATGGCAACATAGGGATTCCCCTGTACTAAGCACAATTCAGCAGGAACAGCCCCCTAAGTTTGCTCATAGCCTGTACAGAGAGATACCATAAAACTATGGCACATAGGGATTCCCCTGTACTACACAATTCAGCAGGAACAGCCCCCTAAGTTTGCTCATAGCCTGTACAGAGAGATACCATAAAACTATGGCACATAGGGATTCCCCTGTACTTAGCACAATTCAGCAGGAACAGCCCCCTAAGTTTGCTCATAGCCTGTACAGAGAGATACCATAAAACTATGGCAGCATAGGGATTCCCCTGTACTAAGCACAATTCAGCAGGAACAGCCCCCTAGGTTTGCTCATAGCCTGTACAGAGAGATCCCATAAAACTATGGCACATAGGGATTCCCCTGTACTAAGCACAATTCAGCAGGAACAGCCCCCTAAGTTTGCTCATAGCCTGTACAGAGAGATACCATAAAACTATGGCACATAGGGATTCCCCTGTACTAAGCACAATTCAGCAGGAACAGCCCCCTAAGTTTGCCCATAGCCTGTACAGAGAGATACCATAAAACTATGGCACATAGGGATTCCCCTGTACTAAGCACAATTCAGCAGGAACAGCCCCCTAAGTTTGCTCATAGCCTGTACAGAGAGATACCAAAAAGAACTCGACACGCACCATTATAAGAAACGATTTAATATTCTCATATGAAAAAGTCACGGGTGAAAGATCCAAAAAAATGTTTTTTTTCACAAGTAACAGTCCCTTTAGAAAAATGCCCACCGCGCACAGAATGTCCAGAGCTTGGTGCCCAAGGCACAGGCGGGCGCACGTGTGGCTACGGTTACAGTACACGGAGTAGAAACGGCGCAGGACACATAAGGCACTTTCTTGCGACACGGATACAGACACGGCCCAGAAACAGAACAGCGAGTGGGTTAACCCCCTGTGGACTCTGTCCTGAAGGGTTAAACCACTCCATACATAGGGGATTGTTTGGGAAAAAGTCATTTTGATTGGCTATATATTTATTTTCCCTTTAGCTACCACTGGGGGCACACTGAACCTTCTCTGTATTTCAATTTACCCACTGCGGGGGCGGCCATACTGATTGCCTCGGGCAAATGTAAACATACATATTGAATATAAACAGAAAAGAGACCGTGCTGCCGCTACTGCCGCCTACAGGGGGGGGGATAACTTGGCAGCTCACTTTCATATAAAGCAGTGCTGCTCTGCCTGGGTGTTGTTGAACTACAAATCCCAGCATGCCTTAACACACTTAACAAGGCATAAGTTGTACTCAACATCAGGAATGGCTTCTTAAAGCAACACAGCTTGATAGAACTACCAATGGGAATAGAGCCTACTTGGCGTACATCTGGCTCCTCTGTAATTGTCACTAACTGCCTGTAGGTGGAGCTTCATCCACTGGGACCATAATACAGACGGGAGGTGGGGCGGAGCTCTTTCATACATTCAAATTAATTGAAGACTTGTGATTGGGTGGATGGGCTGCACAGTATGGCCACACAGCAGATGGATTGTGGGATATTCTCAGTCTGACTGTAGATACTGATAGTACAATTTCATTAGGAACAAATGAGCGTCCATTTTGCCAGGCCACTCCCACTGCGTTTGGCCAGTTCTGTAGATATCGCTGAGTAATGTCCTCTGAAGGGTTTCACACGTCCTTCCCAAGAGAAGCAATGAAGGTGGAGACATGAGAGTCGTGCTGCAGTCGGCCTATCACAGATCAGTACTCGGCGACCGGATGGTGGAACAGAAACTGCCCAAATGGATGAAAGAAATGTCCTCTGTCCTACATGGGACTGTGTTCTCCCGAGCCCGCCCTTCTCTCTGATATCATCTGGGGGGAGGGACCAGGTTCAGATGGAGCTGGCTATGGTGAATTTGGTTTGTTCACTATAATACAAATATGGCCAACTTAAAGGCAAACTATACCCTCAAACAATGTAGGTCTCTATAAAAATATATTGTCTATATGTAAAACCCGGCTTCATCTAAATAAACCATTTTCATAAAAATATAAATTTTTAGCAGTGTGTGCCATTGGGTAATCCTAAATAGGAAACTGCCATTTTATGTACTAAGGGCCGCCCCCTGGGATCATAGGAGTCACAGTGCACACAAACAAGCCAAGGCACACATACATGCTAGGCCCCATCAGCCAATGAATGGGCAGAGTTCTGCCTTTTGCTCCCACACTACTTCCTGTTACAGTTAGAGCTGCATCACTTCCTGTCAGCTGATCTCTGAGGGAGCACACAGCCCATCACTAAATGGCGGCTCAGGGGGAAGGATGTAAAAGGGCAATATTTACTGATATGTATATTCCAGTTTGGGGAGATTCTTTAATAGGCCACTTAATATGATATAAACTATCTAAGTATACATTATGGGGTATAGTTTCCCTTTAACCTGACCACAACAACAGCCACTGGCCAGATGAGCCCCTAATTGATTCTGCCACTCAACCCCCAACAAATAACACTTGGCAGAGCTGCCAGTCCCCAACACCGCAAAGCAGAAAGGCGCCCTTCTCACTATCTGGCAGAAACCTGGCCGCCAGTCAGTACGGGTCATTGAGGTAGATTTTTATTAGTCTCTCATAACACTTCCCAATGGGCCTCCCACTACTTTCTGCTTCTGTGTTGGGCAGCACTGTATTCATAAGGGGCATGTTGTGGGCAGTACGTTGGCAGTCCCTGGCACTGTTAGTATCGGGCAGCCTCCTCCTGTCTGCACTACACTCTGCACCTTATGCCAGATAGGGCCCTGCACTTTGCACTGGGTGCCCAAAGTACTACTGCAATGGTAAATGTGCCTGAGGGCCAGCCGTGCCCATATACAGGCCACAGACCCCAATATAATCCTAATGGAGCAGTGTTTAAAGGGGAAGTCAAGCTGTGTGTTAATAGACTATAGACCAACCAGAGAGTCACTTACTGTGCAGCCTACATGCACCCAAAGGGGCTTCCAAAGCCACAAGCTCAGCACAAGAGACACCCCAGAGCAGGCAGGACCCCCAGAATTCACCGACGTGCTTAACCCTTTCAGTGACTGCAGAACTGCTCAGGCCTCTGCTTGGACAAGATGGACGCTGAGGTGATGAATGATAATTTCCCTATTGCATTGCGCCGACCTTAACAAATAAATTCTGTTTTGGGACCGCAGCACCCCTCCTCAGTCACAGGATTTTACCCCAAAACGGAAACTTTAGAACACTATGCCCCGAGTCTGTTGGCATCACGAGAAACTGCGCCCGTCGCTATATCAACTCTTGATTCGCCTCCTCTGGTGGATCCGCATGGGACTGACTGAGCTCCAGGGCGGCGCCGCAGAGATGACGCCCTACAGGGGCCAGTAAGGAGGTTACGCTCCGGACAGTAGGACCCGACGGCTCCGTACAAGGTTACGCTCCGGACAGTTGGAACTGATGGCTCCGTATGACAAGAATAGCAACGTAGACAAGAATACTTCAATCAGTAATAAAGGGAATGTACAGTCCCCCCCCCCCCACTCCTGACTAGGTTGGGCGGGGCAGGGGGCGGGGCAAGGGAAGTTGGGCGCTGTGTTTAAATCTTTGTTTTCATATAGTAAATAGTTTCTAGTGAGGGCTCCGAAAGGCACTTGTTATTTGGCCCCCAAAAGGCACTGGGCAGGCAGAAATGTGGAGCACAGATTCAGTCCTGGGCTCGCTGTCTCCTCCAGATTCTGTTATCGCTTCGCTTGGCCTTTAAGGTGATTTGATTTTCTTCTGTCGGGGCGTGGATCCATTCTCGGCTTTCACAACTCCGTTTTCGTGATAACCTGAAGCGAAGAGAGGACTTTCAGAAATCAATTATTTTACTGGGGGGGTTGATTTAACCCATACTTGGTTCAGCGTTCATTTCTATCTAGAGCTAGGGCAGACTAAAGGTGGCCATACACGTTAAGATCCGCTCGCTTGGCGACCTCCACCTACGGGTGGGCGATATCGGGAGAATTTAGGCTAATTCGGTCTTTTGGCCCTGGGGCCGGAATAGGCGCAGTCGGTTCAGGGACTACATCAACGAGCCGATGCGGTCCCTGATCTGACTAAATTTTTTAACCTGCCTGATCGATATCTGCCCAATTTCAGGCCAGATATCGGTCGGGCAGGCCCGTCGGTAGTGCCCCTACAGGGGCAGATAAGCTGCCGAGTTGGTCTAAGGGACCCATATCGGCAGCTACAATCGGCCCGTGTATGGCCACCTTAAGCGATCGCCGGTGACATCTTACCAGATTCCCTTTTAAGGACTTTGGCTTGTTGCTGCTTCACCATGGCCGCCACTGCCGATCTCTTCCTGGCCGCTTGCTCTTTACAGCACTCGCGCCACCGCCGCAACTGGAAGTGGATGAATCGCCACATCATCCAGGTCTGGGATATGCACATCAGCAGCAGCACCACCATCCTGCGGAGGAAGGAGAGGGGACAATGTAATGGACAGGTAAGGCCGCCATTGCACGTAATGTGGCCAAATGAGCGGCCTGTGGGCCATTACCCTTGCATGCAGATTTCCGAGGGGTTAATATGAAGAATAATAAAATAATTACCTGAACAGAAGAGTATTAAAGTCCCCTTTGTCCGGATTGAACGTGTGAATCTCGGCTCGTGCAAGACCAAAACCGACCGTCAGAACGGTGAGCGTAAGGGTAAAAAGGCGTGTAACGACAAAGATTACGCCCCAGGCGTTAAATCTGCAAGCAGGACAGAGGCAACAAGGTGGCATTAGCCCTGGTATGGGCAAACTGGGCTGCAACAGTACCATGCCACGACTCCCGGTCACCCCCGGTCTGCAAGGGTTGCTGAGAGTTACAGTTCTGGTACAGAGTCTATATACACTATAGTATCTGTGCTGGGAGAGGCAATAAGGGCAATTCCTACCTGACAGCATAGGGCTAAATGTACAAGGCGCAACCCTGTGAAATACGCAGTGCAAAAGGAACATGGGAGTTGTGGTTTGACATCTAGAAGGCTGCAGGTTAAGGGCAAATTAGGGCAAAATTAAGGGCAAATTAAGGGCAAACAAACCCATTTAGATCATTCTGATCCGATACGTTTGCCAGGCCTGGATTCTGCCCTAGACAGTCACTGTTTATTAGGCTGCTGGGGGGCTGTTTGGGCCTTTGTGTACTTGAAATGCCAGGGCTTATCTTGAATCCCAGTCCTGACATATCTAAGATTATATTCCCAGAAAGAGCGAAAACAGAATTAATTTTATAAATGAAGTAACATCGATTAGAAACAAGCTTTAAGATTTTATATTGGGAAGACAGGGCAAAAAATATACCAAATTGCTAATGGAGGCTCGGGTGTATCTCTAAATATTCAATCCCAATCTGGTAAATAGTAATAAATCAAATTAAGCCGAAGGAAAATCAATTGGCTCAACGGTGTCCAGTAGTGGTCCGGGTGCTCAAAGCCCCCAACCCGCAGCTGAAGGGAGAAGTCACAGAATGTTGAAGGAACATCAAGCCCCCGGACAGGCAGAGTCTGCTAAAAATGGTCTTTATTTCTTCATTTTAAAATCAAAGTGCCTTTGATTTTGATTTTAAAATGAAGAAATAAAGACCGTTTTTAGCAGACTCTGCCTGTCCGGTGTGCTTGATGTTCCTTCAACATTCTGACCTGACATAAGCACCCCCCTCAGAACCGTGCCACCCACAAATCCCTCAAAGTTGGTGGCTGCTCCCCGGGGTCAATATCGAACCAGAAGCCTGCCCAGTCAGCTCCTGGCTGCCAAAGAAAGAAGTCAAGTGGCAACAACTCCGCAGCTCTACTCTGCCCCCTATCAGCAGGTACAGGGCAGTGGGGCCCTATAGTGGATACTTACAGCTTCTGATTGTTCTCGTCAATGAAGTAGAAGAGGCGGGCAATGTGGAACAGGAATTCGGCCACGGACTGCAGGAGCAGCAGGATCAGCCCCAAGCGGGTTAAACTGGAATAACAGAGAGAAAATGAGACGCAGGAGAGGCCAATGTGGGCCGAGAGTGGCCCCTGTGTCACGCTGCTGTATGGCTTGTTTGTGCAAAGAGATCCGACACGACAGACCTGCGTGACTCCAGTCAGGGCTTTGGGCTTTTTTTGCTACCGTGTCAGGCTGTGCTGTAAAAGCACTTGGCACCGCTGCCAGCCATTCATTCCACAGAGGCGAAAATAACTGCCTGCTGGAGGGTGAAAACCTTCTCAGCTAAAAAAATAGGGAAGAGCCTATTCCCAACAACTACTCTAGTTTTAAAGGGGAACAGCACCTGAAAATATTTTTGCACAATAAAAGAAAAAAAAAAACTGCCTTACTGTTTATGTTCTCTGCACTGCTTGTTCTGGCTCCTGAAATAATCTAGCAGAAGCAAACTGATAAGCCGAAGTGGAAGAGATCAGGCTTCTGCTATATTGTTTCAAAACCAGAGAACAAAAAGATATAAACAAACGAACACAGCCAATAGGTGGGTCCCAAAGGAGACCCCTTGAAGTGAGCGGCAGTGGCCTAAGCCTCCATGGGGCGCCATTAATGTTCACTTACTTGAGCAGGTAAGCTCCCGCTATATGGAGCAGATAGAGAACGATGTACTGCAACTGGCGCGGAACTTCCTCCTGGGAAGCCAAAGGAGAAAAAGTATTACAGTAGGTTGTGGTTAAACACCAAAAGCAAATAAACAGCCCCCCCAAGCCCCCAGGCACACACAGTCTGTATATTCTACACAGCAAAAGAACAGACGGGTGATTCGTTTCCATGATTTTTCAAAGTCGCGGTGACTAATTGCCAAATACACAGCCCAAGATCAGTCCTGATCACTGGTTTTGGCCAAACGCAAGACTGCCCAACAATCGAATCATGAAGGCCTATGCAGAGCTGATAGGAGAAGGCTGCACCAATTGGCCAAAGCAGCCTTCACTCAAACATGCCTAATAGATATCTGGCCTATGGCAAAGCCCCATGAACTGGCCAACCAGCTGCCTTCTTAATCTGCGGGGGCAGAGTCATTGGCTTATATCGGCCTGTATATGTCCAGCTTGGGCAGACATCATTTGAGGAAGGGAAATGGAAAGGGTAAGCTAATTCAGAGAAATCTTGTCTTAATATATGTAGAGTAGTTGGAGGCTATTTGTTGGACAATCATTCCCTAACAGCCCCCCCAGCTAAATACACTTCTATCACCACCAGCCTTATATACAGCTGCCTCCCTATGCAAACAAAGGCCAGTAAATCAAAGGAATTTGGCTCATAGAACCTGAGGCGCATTCTCCACCAGCAAGTTTGCATTAATATATTATATCCAAGGGGGACGGAGGGGGGGGGGGTTCCATTAAGGCAAATAATAAACTGCATGGCCATGTGTGGGCATCTAAACCTTATAAATGAGAATGAGATTATTATGAGATACATCAGATTTCCATGGGCATAAAAACTTTCCGGAACCTCTAATATCCTTATCATTTACAGTAGGGGGTACATTATCCCTTATAATACATGAGTGATACTCAGAGTTCCCTGTATAACTCAGCCTGCAGCCTTGTGCCTTTATATGGGCACAGAACCCCTCAGTGACTGCTAATATCCTTATCATTTACAGTAGGGGGTACATTATCCCTTATAATACATGAGTGATACTCAGAGTTCCCTGTATAACTCAGCCTGCAGCCTTGTGCCTTTATATGGGCACAGAACCCCTCAGTGACTGCTAATATCCTTATCATTTACAGTAGGGGGTACATTATCCCTTATAATACATGAGTGATACTCAGAGTTCCCTGTATAACTCAGCCTGCAGCCTTGTGCCTTTATATGGTCAAAGGACGTATCCGTGACCTCTAATATCCATTATTACCCGATATATTTTTGGGACACGCTAGGCTGGAATTAAATGCCTATAACTCACACTGAATTAACATCAATTGCTTGACATTTCCTGAATGGGTACAGACCAAATTAGAGAGTCTTCTAAGAACAGAGAGGCTGGAAACCATCACATTATAATTACGTGGCCCTTTCTTCCTACCGCACGTGCCACTGAGGAAGCAGAAAAGTGCATGTTCCAAACCTCAGTGGAGATGCCCCCCCCACAAACACAGTCTCGGCCAAGCTGTGCATTTGCCGGCCATGGCAGGACACACTTCCATCTACTTCAGGGGTCGCCCCTAGAGGGGGCAGTTCCATAGTTTGGGAAGCAAGAGCTCCATTGTTTCTCTATGCAGCTCTGCAGGGTTGTGCAGTTCAGCCATACGGGCAGTGCGGCAGGGTTGTGCAGTTCAGCCATACGGGCAGCGCTTACCTTTTTCACCTTCTGGAAGTAGAGCTCGGGCAGTGCATGGAGCCAGTAAGCGAGCTGACACAGGTAGAAAAACTTGACTTGGAAGCTGGAAATAGAATAAATACAGAGATTAATGGGAAATATGTAACCCGCGGATCCCCGAGACTCCCACACGCAGGCAGAACGCACTTACGGGAGGTAAACGTGAGGGTAATTTTCCCACAGTGTTTTCGGATTGGATAAATAGCCTTCCTGTGTGAGAGAGGAAAGCACTGAATCAGCAACACTCATAACTATATTATATATATTATTTTTATAGAGGCAACATATTCTGCAGTGCTGTACAGAGGTTATACATCATTACCCATCAGTCCCTGCCCCAGTGAGCTTACAATCTAAGGTCCCTATCCCATTCCCATCAGCCCCTGCCCCAGTGAGCTTACAATCTAAGGTCCCTATCACATTCCCATCAGTCCCTGCCCCAGTGGAGCTTACAATCTAAGGTCCCTATCACATTCCCATCAGTCCCTGCCCCAGTGAGCTTACAATCTAAGGTCCCTATCACATTCCCATCAGTCCCTGCCCCAGTGAGCTTACAATCTAAGGTCCCTATCACATTCCCATCAGTCCCTGCCCCAGTGAGCTTACAATCTAAGGTCCCTATCACATTCCCATCAGTCCCTGCCCCAGTGAGCTTACAATCTAAGGTCCCTATCACATTCCCATCAGCCCCTGCCCCAGTGAGCTTACAATCTAAGGTCCCTATCACATTCCCATCAGTCCCTGCCCCAGTGAGCTTACAATCTAAGGTCCCTATCACATTCCCATCAGTCCCTGCCCCAGTGAGCTTACAATCTAAGGTCCCTATCCCATTCCCATCAGTCCCTGCCCCAGTGAGCTTTCAATCTAAGGTCCCTATCACATTCCCATCAGTCCCTGCCCCAGTGAGCTTACAATCTAAGGTCCCTATCACATTCCCATCAGTCCCTGCCCCAGTGAGCTTACAATCTAAGGTCCCTATCCCATTCCCATCAGGCCCTGCCCCAGTGAGCTTTCAATCTAAGGTCCCTATCACATTCCCATCAGTCCCTGCCCCAGTGAGCTTACAATCTAAGGTCCCTATCACATTCCCATCAGTCCCTGCCCCAGTGAGCTTACAATCTAAGGTCCCTATCACATTCCCATCAGTCCCTGCCCCAGTGGAGCTTACAATCTAAGGTCCCTATCACATTCCCATCAGCCCCTGCCCCAGTAGAGCTTACAATCTAAGGTCCCTATCACATTCCCATCAGTCCCTGCCCCAGTGAGCTTACAATCTAAGGTCCCTATCACATTCCCATCAGTCCCTGCCCCAGTGAGCTTACAATCTAAGGTCCCTATCCCATTCCCATCAGTCCCTGCCCCAGTGGAGCTTACAATCTAAGGTCCCTATCCCATTCCCATCAGTCCCTGCCCCAGTGGAGCTTACAATCTAAGGCCCCTATCACATTCCCATCAGCCCCTGCCCCAGTAGAGCTTACAATCTAAGGTCCCTATCACATTCCCATCAGTCCCTGCCCCAGTGAGCTTACAATCTAAGGTCCCTATCACATTCCCATCAGTCCCTGCCCTGGTCCCTGTTACAGTCACATACACAAGTGGTCAAGTTTATCAGGAGCCAATAAACTTGTCCATAGATAATAAAGCGAGGGATAAAACCAGAGTGCCCAAGGGAATCTACCAACTTCTTGCATATAGCGCCCAGGCTGGAACTGAACCTAGGACCCCAGCGCGGTAACACAGCAATGCCAACCCCTTGCTGCCCAAGTGAATTTACATTGCTTGTCAGTTCCACCATTTATTACATATGGCATTTTGTTACAAAAAAATGGGCCGAAGCCCACCTAGATTTCTCCCAATATAGTGCCAACCCACCCTGACCCTGGACTTGGGGGAACAAAACACCCTATGATCACCCTGTTTCTACGTGGCAAAAAAGTGAGAGAGGCAAATGGGCCCACTCGTACTCACCGTGGCAGATACATAGAGGCACCAGAACATGGAGGCGAGATGGAAGGCCGCCAACTGCCCCGATTCATTAAACCTGCTCTGCTTCACTTTGGACAGATGAAGACGTCTATTGATTTTCTATAGAAAGGGCAAAAAATGATAAGCAATGAAGGTCATGTGACATGTTCTTCATATCTAGGTGGGTTTTGCCTTCACTGGCGCAAACAGAATGATGGGTAAAGGGGTGGGGCTTGTAACAGTGGGTGGGGCCTGTATCCAGTTGTGTTTTTGGCTCCCTTTAACCCATGCCATGCTATGCAGTGACACACAGCAAAGGGAAAGTGCAGGGATCAAGTGCTACTGTGCATGCCCCTTTCCTTTCTGCATCATCAATCTGATTGGCTAAATTACACCAGCCAATTGGATCAGAGACTCGCATTACACCAGGGCATACACAGTAGTGTCCCATACACCTGTGGTACCTCCGAGCTGTGTGTAATGTTATTCTGCTACAGGCAGGGTCTAACACAGCCAGTGGGCTATGGCAGACAGCAGGTAGGTATGGGACCCATTATCCAGAACCATTATCGGGACCTGTGGTTTTCCAGATAAGGAATCTTTCCATAATTTGGATCTCCATACCTTAAGTCCACTAAAAGATTATTTAAACATGAAATAAACCCAATAGGGCTGTTCTGCCCCAATAAGGGGTAATTATATCTTAGTTGGGATCAAGTACAGGTACTGTTTTATTATTACAGAGAAAAGGGAATCATTTAACCATGAAATAAACCCAATAGGGCTGTTCTGCCCCAATAAGGGGTAATTATATCTTAGTTGGGATCAAGTACAGGTACTGTTTTATTATTACAGAGAAAAGGGAATCATTTAACCATGAAATAAACCCAATAGGGCTGTTCTGCCCCAATAAGGGGTAATTATATCTTAGTTGGGATCAAGTACAGGTACTGTTTTATTATTACAGAGAAAAGGGAATCATTTAACCATGAAATAAACCCAATAGGGCTGTTCTGCCCCAATAAGGGGTAATTATATCTTAGTTGGGATCAAGTACAGGTACTGTTTTATTATTACAGAGAAAAGGGAATCATTTAACCATGAAATAAACCCAATAGGGCTGTTCTGCCCCAATAAGGGGTAATTATATCTTAGTTGGGATCAAGTACATATACACAGCGGCCGTTTAAACTGGACACCAGTTTGCTTCCACCAATAAGTAAAGCTGGTTTCCCAGCACCGTTGCTGTTGGCTTCACATCTAGGTGAGGAGGGGCCAAGCAATTGAAAGGTGAATTACAATCCAACCCCAGAGGTTTGGGCCTCATTCTCGAGGGACCGCAGGGAAAGGCAATGAGCGGAGGATACTTACATCGAGAATGTACTCTTGCACAATGGCGTGCAGAATGATGGCGATGACCACGTAGAACAGGATGGTGACCAAATCTTTCACCCCGTAATGATAATACACTAGCTCACCATCTGAAATGAAGGAGAACATGCGGCGCTGGTTTAATATACGGGACACAATTACAGGACACACCCCCAAAGGGGGAGGGACAGAAGAACACTCCCGACTCTGCGCTTGCATCCCCACAAGGGGTAACTCAGAGCATTTTGCCACCCCATGTGCCCCTAGAGCTCATTAGTTTTGCAGCTTAGGAGCCATAAGCCCACTGAGCACGTGCAGTGCCACTGACACACAAAAGATGGCCTAACGACATCCAAGATGGGGAGCTGCTGGGGGCAAATGGAAAGGCCTGGATCGTTACTGTTGTAGGGCTGTTATATTAAGTTCTGTATATAAAATACAGCATTTATAGTCACTTTTTCCAGGCTTTAAAGGGGACCCGTCACCCTAAAAAATAATTCCAAATCCTTTTCTATCATGTTAGTTGAGCAAAATAAACTTTACTTACACCATATAAACTATTTAGCTTTTTTCCCCCTTCAGTCTTGGGAGTTTACAGTCACAGCCAGCAGGCCGGCGCCATTTTGTGTGCACTGTTATTAAGGCAAAGCTTTGTATCCCCCCCCAAAACCTTATGCATTTGCCAACTAGGTGATATCTAGGAAGTGCTGAATGGAAAGTGAAAGTAATTGTAATTAAAAATCTGAGCTGTCAATCATATATTGCCTATATGATTGACAGCTCAGATTTTTAAATACATTTTTAACAGGTATGGGTGATTTCATTAAAATAAATTGGGGTTTAATTTTTAAAGGTTTTTATGTGTGGGTGACAGCTCCCCTTTAATGTATAGTTTTGCTCCACACTTCTTTAGAGACAGCTTTCCAGCACTCTAATAGACAGCCGCTCTCCTCTCCCCAGCTTCATAATACCAGGGCCGAGCCAATGATTTACTTACCCAGCGACTGAATGCTACTGTTGTACTGAGGTAAGATGAAGATGAAGGCGGTCTTGGCGGTGACCTGTTGGACAGAGAATAATCAGATTAGATGGAGTAAATATCACCCACGGCTCCCACACACACACAGACATTGCCGAATAGCATAACAACCCCCCCCGCCCCCCACAATTTTCCTTTTATCATTACATTTCATTAATTATCTTTTTATTCCGACCCTCTTTTTTTCATATTCCCATCTCTCGTTCAAACTTATGCCTGGTTGCTGGGGTAAATGAGATCCTAGCAACCAGGTAGCTGCTGAAATATCAAACCGAAGAGCTGCTGAGCAAAAAGCTAAATAACTGGAAAAAAAAATGAAGACCGATTAAACATTGTCTGAAAATATCAACGTCTACATCCCCCTAAATGTTAACTGAAAGGTGAACTTCCCCTTTAAATGCACCGATTTAATTCTAGAACACTCGGAAGCCTCTGCTGCTGTATTTTACCTGCTGAATGGGCTGCTGGGGGTTCCCACGGAGCCCAGGGCTATTCTATACCCCGCACAGGGAGTTACAGGGCCCCACTGGCAGCAGTAGGATTACTAAACACACTGGCACAGGAATGCCTCATTTTGCCTATAGAATAGCAATAGAATGCGACTTTGCATTTCCCAGCACGGCTACTGGGGGTGAGAACTGGGCCCCGAGCCAGGTCTGGGCCTGTGTAAACACCACCAGGCATCTGGGCTGTGTAGTGTTCCGAGCCAGGCACCGGCTGGCCAATTGCGCAAATATAAAGCCACTAAATAAGCTCAGTTACTAAAAACCTGGGTTGCAGGGCTATGCTGGCACACTGGGCTGCTATATACATGTAAAGGAAATGTCAGGGGAAATGCTGTGTTTTCCTATCTAGCAGCATCTGATAGGTACAGCTTCCCCTTGAGAGCTGTAATTCCTGGGCACGGTGGCACTGCCTGGCTCACAGGGGCCCTGACCAGGGCGGCAGAAGGGCCACCAATGGGGTTTATCAGCAGAACACCCACTGCCCACCTACAGCCTCAGAGGGCACCACTTTATATCTGGGGGGCACACACCATAATGGCACGTCTTGGGAACAATTACTTGTCTTTTAAGGTGGCCATACACGGGCGGATTCTAGCTGCCGATATCCATCCCTTAGACCAATTTGGCAGCTTATCGGCCCATGTAGGGGCACTAACGCCAGGCCTGCCTGACCGACATCTGGCCTGAAATTGATCGGGCAGGTTAAAAAATCTAGTCGGATTGGGGGCCGCATCGGCTCGTTGATGCGGTCCCCGAACCGACTTTGCCTATACCCGTCATTCTAATTCGAATTAGCCTGGGTTCTCCCAATATCGCCCACCCAAGCGAGCGGATCTGAAGGTGTATGGCCACCTTTGGTATGATGTAGAGCAGGGGAGGGCAAACTACGGCCCACGGGCTTGTCCGGGCCGTTGCTCTTTTTAATCCGGGCCGTTGCTCTTTTTAATCCGGGCCGCCGACTCCACAAGTCTCATCTCACGAGACTTGGACTGACAACATAACGCTGACCCAGCCCGGTACATCTGTCAAAATTTAAAAGTCAATGTGGCCCCTGAGCCAAAAAGTTTGCCCACCCCTGATGTAGAGAGTAATATTCTGAGACAATTTGCAATTGGTTTCCATTTTTTATAATCTGCAGGTTTTGTGTTATTTAGCTTTTTGCTCAGCAGCTCTCCAGTTTGGAATTTCAGCAGCAAACTGGTTGCTAGGGTCCAATGTAACCTAGCAACCAGGCAGTGGTTTGAAAGAGAAACAGGGATTTGCATGGAGGAAGGCCTAAATAGAAAGAAAAGTAATAAAAAGTAACAATAATACAATTGTAGCCTCACAGAGCAATAGTTTCCCTATGCTACAACCCACGAGGCAAAAATAGGGTGCTTGGTGCCCGTTTTATATACTTTGCCCAATGCCTGTAGTTTAATAATAAAAATATAAAGTTTATCACTTTGGTTTGCCACCTCTCTGCGAGTTCCTATACATTCGGGCTCAGATAGTAACAGGAGGTACCGACACAGACAAGCGCACAGCTGCGCCCCCACATGCGCAGAGATAACAGACCCCCCACAATGTGGCAGTGTATTACAGAACATTTACAGTAACAATAAAGTGATAAGCGCGGCGGTACAAGATCATGCTGCTTTATTGAATTTAAAGGGGAAGTATAACCAGAAACCAGTGGCTGTTTGTAGACATCTCTACAGTACCTGGAAATTATATTTATTGCATTATACAAGGGGGTTCCCCTTATACACACGTGCCAGCCTATATCCACCGGTATCTAAATAAATGATCTCTTATCTGCCATCCAAACAGGCCCACGGAAGGACCCAGTCACGGAGGAACAGGGTGAAGACACACTGTGCTACTTAGTAGCAGCTACTAAATGCCAGAAACCAGTGCAGTCTGCATCAGAATTGATTCACAATTAGCCCTGGAGCCTCAGCTTCTATGTTAGATGTGACCTCATATTCTGCTTGTTAATTTCCCATAACCCCCCAAGCGTAGCTTCTTAGTGGCAGCCCACTGAGCACGTGCAGTGCCACGGACACACAAAAGATGCCTAACAAGATTCAAGATGGGGAGATTCTGTGAGCAACTGTGAAGGCCTGGATCATTAACGTTATAGGGCTGCTGAACCTCTGGCCTGGTACAATAAGTTCAGTAAATCATATACACACCATATTCATTTGCGAGCTTCAGTTCTCCTTTAAAAATGTCTATTTTGTCACCCCCCCCCCCCCGCCCCAGTGCTGAATGCAATGAGATCTCTATGAGACACAGAGATTCCATCATCACATGACTATCTACCCTTTAAAGTCCCATTAATATTGCGTTAAATTCTACCAGATCATTTCAAATGCTCAGTTTAAAAGTTCAGCGTAACCTTTCTTCTCTCTCCGACTGCTTGCTGAATAGGTCACAGGCCTCTCCAGGCAGCAGTGCAGCAAAGGCTAATGAGCCTTTCAGATAAAGGGTAAATAAACTTGCTTTGCCCCAGAGTGTTTATCTAGAACACCACAGATACACATTGCCAGTCTCAGCCACTGTCTACAAACAAAGAGTGATGCATTTTTGACCTCTAGATGGGGCTGTTGTACTGAGGTCTATGAAGAATGGACATTTGGCATCTCCCTCTCAAGCAGCATCAATTCTCCATGCCATTGCCGATTTAATGAGGTAGGGGAATGTCAGATAAACTGAATTTATAGGGGGTTTTGTAATAAAAAGGCACTAAGTTTGCCCAGGAGCAGTAACCCATAGCAACCAATCAGCAGGCAGAATTTACTGGTCACCTGTTTAAAAGCAAACATCTTATTGGTTGCTATGGGTTACTGCTCCCAGGCAAACTTAGTGCCTTTTATTACATATGGGGGGGTAAAAGGTGTATATATGACTTTAAGATACACAGCACTGGAACCGCTGGGGATCCCAGCCCAATAAGGAGCGGCACAAAACTGATGCGACTGTGAAAACTAATATTATTCTGTGACAAAACGGACTCTGTTGTGTACCAGGATGTGGTGATTTTATGTAAATAAAGGATTAGAGCACACAATGGGAAGGAGTAAATTATTCATTAGAGGGAACCATGGCAAAACAGAGGATTAGACAGAATTATATATTTTTTTAATGTATAAATGGTTTGTCTAACAGTGGAATATTCCAGTAGTAATAAGGGTGAAGACACACAGAGCTACTAGAAGCAGCTACTAAAACAGACAATGCTGACCATTTACTGATAACTGTGTGTTTTAGCAGAGGCAATTCTCAGTATTGTGTATGGCAGGGGATTTTCTGGCATTTAGTAGCTGTGACAAGTAGCTGCTACTAAGTAGCTCTGTGTGTCTTGTGTGTTGCCCTTCAACAGATTGCTGACCCCCCCCCCCCCCCCCATAATGAGACAGACGCAGGCCCATCGGGAGAGGACTGTATCAATGTCCCAATGTCGGTATCGGCCATGAAGCCATATTAGCCGGCGTCACGGTCTGGGTTTGTGCGTCAATGTTAGATCTTGGCAGTGTTGGACTGAGATGCCAGGGCCCCACCAGAAAACCTTGGCCCATAGGCCCACTCTCTAAACTATTATTCCTCCTCCCCCCTCAACCTCTTTATTATCCAAGTCTTTTTTCTCTATCCTTCCATCTCTTTTTCCCATACAGAAATAGGGAATGACCATGCAATAGTCAGAAGCAACCGGTCCCACTGACACCTGGGCCCCGGGAGTTTTCCTGGTATCCTGCTGGGCCAGTCCAATACTGTATCTTGGGGGAAAAAAATACAGAAGACTCAAGGAAAGGTACAATCACTGGGGGTGTCAAAATGTTAGGTTCCCCCCTCAATGATGGAAACCACTTATCTGATACCCCGGGCTGGTGCTCCTGTTACCAGAGAACTGGGCCAGCCTTGCCACTTGTGCATATTGGATAAATGAAAAAGCTTCTAATCCTGTAGGCAATTAGGAATAATATCCGGTGCTGGTTTCACTTTGGGCTAAAAATTAATTCTATCTGTAAAATGGCCCCTTTATTGGGGCTCCCTATAGATCCTCTCAGGTCCCTGTGTGTGTCAAATGAGGGGTGGGCGTGTCCTATTGGTCTCTGCCAGAAGCACAGTAGGAGGGGGAGAGCCAATCACAGCCCTGCAGTCACACAAGCACTGACAGGCTTCAGTTCCCTATCAGGTCAGCCTAGCTGCTGATTGGTTCCTATCCTACAGTGCAGTGTACTGAGTGCCGCCGGCCCCCCTGCACAGCCTGGGATAGGAGGCAGCAGGAAGTGGAACAGATGGGCGGGACTAGTGGGGTTTTTGGAGAAATTTTCAATAAATCAGCCTGAAACTACTACTGAAACTACTACTTTTTAAAGCACATTCCTTCTGTATTAAGATGAGTAGAATTCATTGGCACAATATATATTTCCAAACTATATGTCCCCTTTAACGAAAAAACGCCTTTTCCCTTTACTGCGCATACGTCGGCTCCAGGATCTCAAAGAAAGAAGGAAGGAAAAGTGTCCTTGCTTGCTCGCAGCTACCCCAGGTCGGGGCAGTTTTCTGCTAACAGGAGCACCGGCCCTGGGGTATCAGGTACCCCTCAGTCATAGCAATCACTAACCTATCATTTGG
The DNA here is from genome assembly GCF_000004195.4 of Xenopus tropicalis. NCBI lineage: Eukaryota > Metazoa > Chordata > Amphibia > Anura > Pipidae > Xenopus > Xenopus tropicalis. Next base: position 150,498,974 of record NC_030681.2, read on the forward strand.
CCCCCGCCCCCCCAAATTGCGGCTAAGATCTGCTTGCTTGGCCACTTTGCAGTCTCAATGTGCCTTTATTATACATAATATCCGGCCAATCGCTAAGAGCAACAGAGAATCCACAGGCAGCTGCTAAAAGGTCATAAAAATTGGGGGAACAACTTCAAAAATTCAGTCCCAAAGTCCTTGGTTAACTTTGAGTATGTTATAGAATGCCCAATTCTAAGCAACTTTTCAGTTGGTCTTCATTATTTATTTTTTTTATAGTATTTGAATTATTTGCCTTCTTCTGCCTCTTTCCAGCTTTCAAATGGGGGTCACTGACCCCGGCAGCCAAAAAGCTATTGCTTTGCGAGGCTCCAGTTTTATTGTTATTGTTACTTTTTATTACTTATCTTTCTATTCAGCCCCTCTCCTATTCATATACCAGTCTCTCATTCAAAGCACTCCCTGGTCACTAAGGTAATTTGGGCCCTAGCAACCAGATAACTGCTGAAATTCCAAACTAAAGAGCTGCTGAACAAAATGTGAAATAATTAAAAAAACACAAGTAATAAAAAATAAAGACCAATTGCAAGTTATCTCAGAATAGGACTCTCTAAATCATACTAAAAGTTAATGCAATCGCCTTATGACTCATTCTCCCCAATCTGCTTAGTTTTAGCTATTAAAACTGTTTTTTTTTTCATTTCTAGGTATCGGTTTCTAATAGAAGAGCCGCAACTGAAACGCCAGAGGGGCCGTGGGTTTCCGCGCTCTGCCAGAAGGTCACACGTGTGTTCCTTCCCCACAACGTATGAAAAAGAAAAAAAAAACGGTTCTTCGGCTTTCATGGAGAGAGCGACGTCTGGCGATATCGGCTCACGTTTTTCCTCCTCTCCCCCCTCTCTCCCTCCCAGTTACAGTTAGGCTCCTTTCAGTTTGATACGTGGCACTGAGCTGCGAGTGGAGGGGGGTAAAAGAAAAAAAAAAAAAACGAAAAAAAAAAAAAAAAAAAAGAATCCCTCCATTTACAGAGGGTCGGAGGTCCGGCGGATGGTTTCCCAGGAGCCAGGTGTACAAGGGCCGAGTTGTTTAACACACAGGGGCGACTCAAATTCCCAATCCAGGAACAGACAGTACGAGGGGGGGAACCCTCCTCGCTTAGGAAAGACGCATTCCTGGCATAGTTTGGCTCTGCCGAGACGCTTTAGAGAATGCTTTCCTTTCACTTCCTGCGGGGAAGGAGGGAAACACTGAGGGGCTTTTTTTTATTTTCCCCTGCTCCGCCAGTATTTCATGGCCTAAAGTAACTGCTCTATCCATTATTCTCCTTTACATTAACTTTTAGTATGTTATAGAATGGCCAGCTCTTAGCAACTTTTCAACTGGTCTTTATTTTTAATCTTTTGAATTATTTGCCTGGTTCTTTTGACCCTTTCCAATGGGGGTCACTGACCCCGACAGCCAAAATCTATTGCTCATCCCGGTGGGATGGCATACGCGGCGCGCGATTTGCCGAAATCACCAAAGCTGCCTTGAGAGGAAACTTCAGCGATTTCGGCGCAGTATATACCATCCTACCGGCGATTTACATTCTAGTCGGTGGGATGGCATTTCGGGGAGATTAGTCGCCCGCAACAAGGGAGATTTGTTGCGGGAGACTAATTTCTCTGTCTGCCATGGCCCAAAAGCTACAATTTTATTATTTTTGTTACTTGTATGAATGTATATCTTTAATTATAAAGCGCTACTTATGTACGCAGCGCTGTACAGTAGAATAGATTAATATAAACAGGGGGTTACTAAAATAAAAATAGATAAATATAAAGTATAACAATAAATACAAATAAATACAAGGTACAGTTGCAATAAGTTAAGAGTCAAAGACACAAGAGGATGGAGGTCCCTGCCCGAAAGAGCTTACAATCTAGATATTACTTTTTATTTCTTATCTTTCTAGATTCTCTCCTATTCATATTCTAGTCTCTCGTTCCAACCACTGCCTGGTTGCTAGGGTAAGCTGGACCCTAGCAACCAGATAGCGGCTGAAGTTCCAAACAGGAGAGCTGCTGAACAAAATGCTAAACAATTAAAAATCATGTGTAATAAAAAAATGAATTGCAAATTTAAAGGTAAACTACCCCTGCGTATTCTTCACTGCATGTAGCTCTTTCCTATCTGTAGCGCACCACAAAAAAACGGTAGCGATGCAAAAAATATAATATATAAAAATATATATATATATGCCAAAATATAGTGGTTGTAAAAAAGGAAAGCAATATCCCAAAACCTGCTGAGCCTGGAGGCAAGCTGGGGGCATATAAAATGCTTTATAGGGCCACACATAGCCTTTGGGGCCAGTTGGACAGCCATACGCTCCAATCCCAGTCGTACTGCTGCCAGTAAGGCTCATCTGGGGAAATGAGACAGATAATACTCCTCCCGTGACGTTGGCTCAGTACAGTCATTCTCACTTGTTTGCAGTCGCCTCTTATCTGGCCTGCCCTGCAGATAACCTCCCGTTCCTCAGAAGCTGGCGCTTTATTTGGCTCCGGCCTCCGACACACACACAAAGCAAGAAGCCACAAAGGACAAACCCAAGGGGCGTCCCAGTGCAACGGGAGTTTAAAGAGCCTGGTACTGGTATTGTCCTAACCAGGGAAACAAGGATTCCATCGTTTCTGGATTTGTCCTAAATTTTGCATATTCAAATTTAAGATCATTTTTTAAAAAATAGCATCATCTGTAAATGAAAACGTGTCGGGTTATATTGTAATATTCGGTGGCCTATGTGTTCTGCCGAAGTGAATCAAAACCCTAAGGATTTGGCCGAATCTTGGATTCGGGGTGTCCCTCGCCCTAAGAGAAATGGAAAGCACAAGGACAGTTAATTCCCATACACCAGTAAAGACGCTTAGTACATGGCGTTAGGCGAGTGTCACCCCTTGTGTTTTCTCCATTGGAAAAGGAAGAATAAAACAGCGCCATGTGTGCCGACAAGCGCACACCGTACATTATAAAGATGGGGTGGAAGGCAACCGACTGGAAAATGAGTGCATTTGGTCATGTCGCCATTTACCATCTACATGACCTGCAGTTGGACCCTCGGGCCAACAACTGGATCATCCTGGGAGATCCCTGATTGGTGGGTTTCTTGAAATCCTGACCGACAACTCCGCAGCCAATAGGATTTGCCAGTAACAGATTTCCATATAACAGATCTACTATCAGATATGGATCAGGCTCTTTTGGGCACCATAAATGGGCTGCAATGGCATCTACTTTGGTTTTCTGAACAAAACCTAAAGGCATGGGTTTCCCTACTGTCATAAAGTCTACTTATAAGAACAGAGTCATCTTAATCCTACGCAGGCTCCAAATAGACTCACCCTACTTTACTCGCAATTAAACCCAAGTGCATTACTGGTACGGGCCCTGTTATCCAAAATGCTCAGGGCCTGCGGTGTTCTGGATAAGAGATCTTTCCATAATATGGACCGTCATACCTTAAGTCTGCTAAAGAGAGTTATTCGATTAAAATGGAGTCTATGGGAGATGGCCTTCCCGTATTTCAGAGCCTTCTGACTAATGGGTTTTGGATAACGGATCCCATGCCTGTATTGCTTGAATGAAAAATCAGAAAAATTTAGGCCTCAATAAGATCAATCAGCAGCTTCACAACAACAAACAGAGAACCCCCATCTGTACAGTCTCCAAACACTCTCAGTACTTGCCCATAGCCACCTCTGTCTGTCTCATTAATATAAATGCATTGTCTGGATATAAAAGGAAAATTAGATCAATGGGAGCTGCCATACTGATCCCCTAAAACTTTAGTCTTCTTCCGACGAACATTCGGATATCATTTAAATTCAACGATCTGAAACGAACAGCCTAAAATTGTAGGATAAAGCCCTAAATATAGCCAATGGGAGGATGCGCTGAACATGAAATAGTTACAGGCACCAATCGTACGAAAGTGACTCCCATTGTAGGGCCCCCAAGGATATCGGCAGATACACAATACATGCGCAGATTTTATCCTTATCTGACCAAAATTTTCGAACCTGTCCAACTAAACGACAGATAGGCGTAGTATGGGACTACTGAGAAGATAATTTGGAGCCCCCACACCGAGCGAAAATCGTACCAAATCTATTTTATGGGTACGTGTCTGGCCAGCTTTAGGCAGGGTAAAGCTTTCTGTATGCAGAGAACATTTCTTTTTTTATTTATATTATAATATATGTGTGGGTAAAAACTGCCACATCGCTCCCCTCAGAGCAACGCAACATTGGGAGGGTCGATATTACACTGAACAAATTGGGCCGATCTTATTGTGATCATAAAGGAGGAATACGCAGAGAGCACCACATCGACAAACGGAGGAGATCCAGTAGCCTGCTGATTTACAGTTAGATATCCGACAAGGAGGCCGTTGATAAGGCCCTCACTCAGACCAATAAGCTGCCAACTTGATTGGGAGGGGCTTAGTCATCAGATCATATCTGCCTGTGTATGGACATAGACGACTAGCTGCCATACATATGCTTCTGTAATGTTACTGAGCTCTGTACAATAAGCAATATGGCACCTTCCAGTGGCACGAATGATCAACGTAACACACACTCGGATATAGGGAAATATTCTGAGCGTCAAAGCACTGACTAATTCCGCTATCAAGTAACCTGCTGCATGGAGAGCTTCTTCCCCAGACACAGCAGATTCCTTCCGTCTGGGAGCCCAGGCAGACAGCTCGTCCCTAACCACAAAGAGCTAACTGTGCCTCTATAATTACAGAGCACCTAGGCTAACGGCTGCACGACTGCTCCTTCAGGGAGTTGCTCGCTGGACTAAAAGGCGGAAAAGATATCCCTGGGGGGCACATCATCTTCTGCCCTCCAGTTGTTGGCGAACTACAACCCCCAGCATGCCCTTGGCAACTTTGCAGGGGCTCTATAGCTGTAGTGGCAGTGATTATGTACAGGTATAGGACCTGTTATCCAGAATGCTTGGAACCTGGGGTTTTCCGGATAAGAGATCTTTCCATAATCTGGATCTCCATCACTTAAGTCTACTAAAAATCATTTAAATATTAAATAAACCCAATAGGGCTGTTCTGCCCCCAATAAGGGGTAATTATATCTTAGTTGGGATCAAGTACAGGTACTGTTTTATTATTACAGAGAAAAGGGAATCATTTAACCATGAAATAAACCCAATAGGGCTGTTCTGCCCCCAATAAGGGGTAATTATATCTTAGTTGGGATCAAGTACAGGTACTGTTTTATTATTACAGAGAAAAATTAAATCATTGTTAAAAATTAGAATTATTTGCTTCTAATGGAGACTATGGGAGATGGCCTTTCCATAATTCGGAACTTTCTGGATTATCGGTTTCTGGATAAGGGATCCCATACCTGTGTACTACCCTGCTCTACTAGTCATATGGGCAGCATGGCGCCACGGTGACAGCACCGGGGACCTAGGTTCGACTCCAGCTTGCTCAGGTCTAGGTATAATATTTATAAAAAGCTGCAGAGTATGTCAGTGCTATGGATATTCATGAGAATTGCCAGGCTAAGCCAGGGTACTATCTAGCCTGGAATGACTGGCAATCCCCCCCCTCATATGAACTCCCCCGCCCCCCCCCCCCCCGCCGGTGTTTGGACTGCCACACTGGCATATCTCAGGGTTGCGCGGGGACACGGGCACAACTGTAACAGAATAAAGATCCCTGGCAGGAGAGCAGCCCAGTCAGAAGTGAAACAGATACCAGACCCTGGGCTACCCTGGGCTGCCCTGGGTGATGCCAGCTCTGAGCAGGGGTGAAGGCATTTTTGGGAGGGGGGGGGGGGGACAGTAGAGGAATGCAATGGGGCTATGGGATACTGTATCCAGCTGCTTTCCCTTCCCAGTCACTGTGTTAGCACAGATCCAACAAGTGAAAACAAAGCACATACCATTACCCCCTTCCCAGGGGGGCAGCCATGGATTCAGCCTGCAGATCTTCCCTTATTCACTCCCCCCTCCCCTTACTGAACTCCAGGGATACTCACTATTGTATCTGCCTATAGAGGTACAGAGTGGATATTTCTACTTTGGCTGAACCTACAGATTTTTGTGACTGTTTTGCATTATACAAGTTGAACCCCACTAGCTACTCCCCCCCCCCCTTTGGAGTGCAGTGGCGCATTCCTACCCTACAGTCGCCCCCATTCTGCCAGCCCAGGGGGGATGCATACACCGTGGCCCTTAGCACTGTAGGCACATACCAACTCCCCATTCTCTGGAGGGGGGGTCGGTACGAGGTGCCAGGTCAGACACTGTTAGAGCCAGCAGGGCACCCCTATTACTAGTAAGTTGCTGCATACCCCACGGATTCTCCCACTCTTGGACGGTGGGGGGGGGGACGTACCTCAAACATAAGCCCGATGAGCACACACAGCACGAAGAAGAAGCCGATATCTGCATGGTTGTGAATGACAAACTCCTGGCTGAAGAGCGGGTAACTTTTCCTCCTCCTGAAAGCCATGTCCGGGAAACTATGCCGGCTCTCCGTGTCCCCCTCCCTTTCCCTCTCCTGCCCGCTCCACCCTTCCCCTCCGCTCTCCCACTCACGCTAAACTTCTCCTTTCCCAGTCAGAAGTTACACAGCGGGCTCTCCGCCGCCTTACTGCGCCTGCGCGCATTCGCCCCGCCCCCTTAGCCGTGACAGCAGAGGGGATGTGCAGCTCTGTGAGGAGCTGATGGATATATTTATTGTTATGATTAATAGTATTGTTGTGAGTGTGGCTGCCACATATTAAAATGAAAAATCTAAACAAAGGGGGACGTATAACAAATAACTCCTCCCAATGTAAAATCATTAAGCCCCAAAAAAACAAATTAGGGGGTTACCTGTAAGGTAATCTGACCTCTTAGTGCAATGGTGTGTGAGACATATTACATGTAGTGGCCCAATTATTTCTCATACAGCATGATCAGGGTTATACTGGGGGGCCCCCACACCCCCAAGGGCCCCCCCACACCTCCCCCCTGAAGGGGCCCCTGACACACTGGTGTGTAAGTGAAACTCACCTTCAGCGCATGTATGGAGGGGGTCAGGCCAGGGCCGCCATCGGGGGGGGGGGGGGGGGGCAGTTGTTCCGGGCCCGGTCAATTCTCTCTTTAAGGGGGGCCCAGCTGTGATACAGGTTTTTAGCTCGGGCCCACAGGGGGAGCCGGAGGATGCAGGGGGGACTGTGAGGAAGCAGCGCGGAGCGGCCATAGTAAGAGGACGCTGGGGGAGGACCACCAATGTTTTGGTGCCCTGGCACCAATGCAAGCCATAACCCCTGCCTACCAATGTTTTAGGGGGCCCTGCCCTGGCACCAATGCAAGCCATAACCCCTGCCCACCAATGTTTTAGGGGGCCCTGCCCTGGCACCAATGCAAGCCATAACCCCTGCCCACCAATGTTTTAGGGGGCTCTGCCCTGGCACCAATGCAAGCCATAACCCCTGCCCACCAATGTTTTAGGGGATCCCTACCCTGGCACCAATGCAAGCCATAACCCCTGCCTACCAATGTTTTAGGGGGCCCTGCCCTGGCACCAATGCAAGCCATAACCCCTGCCCACCAATGTTTTAGGGGATCCCTACCCTGGCACCAATGCAAACCATAACCCCTGCCCACCAATGTTTTAGGGGGCCCTGCCCTGGCACCAATGCAAGCCATAACCCCTGCCCACCAATGTTTTAGGGGATCCCTACCCTGGCACCAATGCAAGCCATAACCCCTGCCTACCAATGTTTTAGGGGGCCCTGCCCTGGCACCAATGCAAACCATAACCCCTGCCCACCAATGTTTTAGGGGATCCCTACCCTGGCACCAATGCAAACCATAACCCCTGCCCACCAATGTTTTAGGGGGCCCTGCACTGGCACCAATGCAAACCATAACCCCTGCCCACCAATGTTTTAGGGGATCCCTACCCTGGCACCAATGCAAACCATAACCCCTGCCCACCAATGTTTTAGGGGGCCCTGCCCTGGCACCAATGCAAGCCATAACCCCTGCCCACCAATGTTTTAGGGGGCTCTGCCCTGGCACCAATGCAAGCCATAACCCCTGCCCACCAATGTTTTAGGGGATCCCTACCCTGGCACCAATGCAAGCCATAACCCCTGCCTACCAATGTTTTAGGGGGCCCTGCCCTGGCACCAATGCAAGCCATAACCCCTGCCCACCAATGTTTTAGGGGATCCCTACCCTGGCACCAATGCAAACCATAACCCCTGCCCACCAATGTTTTAGGGGGCCCTGCCCTGGCACCAATGCAAGCCATAACCCCTGCCCACCAATGTTTTAGGGGATCCCTACCCTGGCACCAATGCAAGCCATAACCCCTGCCTACCAATGTTTTAGGGGGCCCTGCCCTGGCACCAATGCAAACCATAACCCCTGCCCACCAATGTTTTAGGGGATCCCTACCCTGGCACCAATGCAAACCATAACCCCTGCCCACCAATGTTTTAGGGGGCCCTGCACTGGCACCAATGCAAACCATAACCCCTGCCCACCAATGTTTTAGGGGATCCCTACCCTGGCACCAATGCAAACCATAACCCCTGCCCACCAATGTTTTAGGGGGTTCTGCCCTGGCACCAATGCAAGCCATAACCCCTGCCCACCAATGTTTTAGGGGGCCCTGCCCTGGCACCAATGCAAGCCATAACCCCTGCCCACCAATGTTTTAGGGGATCCCTACCCTGGCACCAATGCAAACCATAACCCCTGCCCACCAATGTTTTAGGGGGCCCTGCACTGGCACCAATGCAAACCATAACCCCTGCCACCAATGTTTTAGGGGATCCCTACCCTGGCACCAATGCAAACCATAACCCCTGCCCACCAATGTTTTAGGGGGTTCTGCCCTGGCACCAATGCAAGCCATAACCCCTGCCCACCAATGTTTTAGGGGGCCCTGCCCTGGCACCAATGCAAGCCATAACCCCTGCCCACCAATGTTTTAGGGGGCCCTGCCCTGGCACCAATGCAAGCCATAACCCCTGCCCACCAATGTTTTAGGGGGCCCTACCCTGGCACCAATGCAAACCATAACCCCTGCCCACCAATGTTTTAGGGGATCCCTACCCTGGCACCAATGCAAACCATAACCCCTGGCCACCAATGTTTTAGGGGATCCCTACCCTGGCACCAATGCAAACCATAACCCCTGGCCACCAATGTTTTAGGGGGTCCCTGCCCTGGCACCAATGCAAACCTTAAACCCTGGTCACCAATGTTTTAGAGGGCCCCTGGCCACCAATGTTCTAGGGGGGCCCCTGGCTACCAATGTTTTAGGGGGGCCCCTGGCTACCAATGTTTTAGGGGGATCCCTGGCTACCAATGTCTTAGGGGGTCCCTGGCTACCAATGTTTTAGGGGCTCCCTGGCTACCAATGTTTTAGGGGGGTCCCTGGCTACCAATGTTTTAGGGGCTCCCTGGCTACCAATGTTTTAGGGGGGTCCCTGGCTACCAATGTTTTAGAGGGTCCCTGGCTACCAATGTTTTAGAGGGTCCCTGGCTACCAATGTTTTAGAGGGTCCCTGGCTACCAATGTTTTAGGGGGGGCCCTGGCTACCAATGTTTTAGAGGGCCCCTGGCTACCAATGTTTTAGGGGGGGCCCTGGCTACCAATGTTTTAGAGGGCCCCTGGCTACCAATGTTTTTGAGGGCCCCTGGCTATCAATGTTTTAGGGGGGTCCCTGGCTACCAATGTTTTAGGGGGGTCCCTGGCTACCAATGTTTTAGGGGCATCCCTGGCTACCAATGCTTTAGGGGGTCCCTGGCTACCAATGTTTTAGAGGGCCCCTGGCTACCAATGTTTTAGGGGGGTCCCTGGCAACCAATGTTTTAGAGGGGTCCCTGGCTACCAATGTTTTAGGGGCATCCCTGGCTACCAATGCTTTAGGGGGTCCCTGGCTACCAATGTTTTAGAGGGCCCCTGGCTACCAATGTTTTGGGGGGGTCCCTGGCTACCAATGTTTTAGGGGGGTCCCTGGCTACCAATGTTTTAGGGGCATCCCTGGCTACCAATGCTTTAGGGGGTCCCTGGCTACCAATGTTTTAGAGGGCCCCTGGCTACAAATGTTTTAGGGGGGTCCCTGGCTACCAATGTTTTAGGGGGGTCCCTGGCTACCAATGTTTTAGGGGCATCCCTGGCTACCAATGCTTTAGGGGGTCCCTGGCTACCAATGTTTTAGAGGGCCCCTGGCTACCAATGTTTTAGGAAGTCCCTGGCTACCAATGTTTTAGGAAGTCCCTGGCTACCAATGATTTAGGGGGCCCTGGCTACCAATGTTTTAGAGGGTCCCTGGCTACCAATGTTTTAGAGGGTCCCTGGCTACCAATGTTTTAGGGGTTCCCTGGCTACCAATGTTTTAGGGGGCCCTGGTACCAATTTTTAGGAAGTCCCTGGCTACCAATGTTTTAGAGGGCCCCTGGCTACCAATGTTTTAGGGGGGTCCCTGGCTACCAATGTTTTAGGGGGGTCCCTGGCTACCAATGTTTTAGGGGGGTCCCTGGCTACCAATGTTTTAGGGGCATCCCTGGCTACCAATGCTTTAGGGGGTCCCTGGCTACCAATGTTTTAGAGGGCCCCTGGCTACCAATGTTTTAGGAAGTCACTGGCTACCAATGTTTTAGGAAGTCCCTGGCTACCAATGTTTTAGGAAGTCCCTGGCTACCAATGATTTAGGGGGCCCTGGCTACCAATGTTTTAGAGGGTCCCTGGCTACCAATGTTTTAGAGGGTCCCTGGCTACCAATGTTTTAGGGGTTCCCTGGCTACCAATGTTTTAGGGGGCCCTGGCTACCAATGTTTTAGGAAGTCCCTGGCTACCAATGTTTTAGGAAGTCCCTGGCTACCAATGTTTTAGGGGGGTCCCTGGCTACCAATGTTTTAGGGGCATCCCTGGCTACCAATGCTTTAGGGGGTCCCTGGCTACCAATGTTTTAGAGGGCCCCTGGCTACCAATGTTTTAGGAAGTCCCTGGCTACCAATGTTTTAGGAAGTCCCTGGCTACCAATGATTTAGGGGGGTCCCTGGCTACCAATGTTTTAGGGGGTCCCTGCCCTGGCACCAATGCAAGCCATAACCCCTGGCCACCAATATTTTAGGGGGTCCCTGCCCTGGCATCAATGCAAACCATAACCCCTGGCCACCAATGTTTTAGGGGGTCCCTGCCCTGGCACCAATGCAAACCTTAAACCCTGGTCACCAATGTTTTAGAGGGCCCCTGGCTACCAATGCTTTAGGGGGTCCCTGGCTACCAATGTTTTAGAGGGCCCCTGGCTACCAATGTTTTAGGGGGGTCCCTGGCTACCAATGTTTTAGGGGGGCCCCTGGCTACCAATGTTTTAGGGGCATCCCTGGCTACCAATGCTTTAGGGGGTCCCTGGCTACCAATGTTTTAGAGGGCCCCTGGCTACCAATGTTTTAGGAAGTCCCTGGCTACCAATGTTTTAGGAAGTCCCTGGCTACCAATGTTTTAGGAAGTCCCTGGCTACCAATGATTTAGGGGGCCCTGGCTACCAATGTTTTAGAGGGTCCCTGGCTACCAATGTTTTAGAGGGTCCCTGGCTACCAATGTTTTAGGGGTTCCCTGGCTACCAATGTTTTAGGGGGCCCTGGCTACCAATGTTTTAGGAAGTCCCTGGCTACCAATGTTTTAGGAAGTCCCTGGCTACCAATGTTTTAGGGGGGTCCCTGGCTACCAATGTTTTAGGGGCATCCCTGGCTACCAATGCTTTAGGGGGTCCCTGGCTACCAATGTTTTAGAGGGCCCCTGGCTACCAATGTTTTAGGAAGTCCCTGGCTACCAATGTTTTAGGAAGTCCCTGGCTACCAATGTTTTAGGAAGTCCCTGGCTACCAATGATTTAGGGGGGTCCCTGGCTACCAATGTTTTAGAGGGTCCCTGGCTACCAATGTTTTAGGGGTTCCCTGGCTACCAATGTTTTAGGGGGCCCTGGCTACCAATGTTTTAGGAAGTCCCTGGCTACCAATGTTTTAGGGGGTCCCTGGCTACCAATGTTTTAGGGGGTCCCTGGCTACCAATGTCTGTGTGTCCTTTGTACAGATGGGAGGGGGGCGTGGGAGGAGAGGGGGCCCAGAAAATTTGGTTGTGAGGGGCCCCGTGGTTTCTGATGGCAGCCCTGGGTCAGGCGGCCTGGCGGGGATGGGCTCTGGGGCGGCAGGGCCCACCGGGTTTTTTCCCAGTTCCCAGTCCAACCCCTGAGCATGTTTAAATTAAAATGACAATGTCATACAATAAAGTCTATGGAGCCTCTGACCAGACTGGGGGCCATAAAAATCCTTTGGAGGGCCACATCTGGCCTGCGGGCCGGCACTATCTCAGGGTATCTAAATGTTTTATAAGCTGTTGAGAAACATTGTTGTTTGGCCCCCAGGCTAATGATTGGATCATAATAGGGCCAATAGATATCTGTGGGGGCGCGAATCAAAGAGCCAATGCATTGCTCCCCAAATGAGAGTCCGAAACCTGCGGATAGTTTAATTATTAAAGAGCGGAATGTCACATCTGATGGAATTTCACAGAAAATTCCCCACAACTCTGCACTGAAACCGCTGTAGATGCATGTTCACATTGGTGGAAATTTGTGGGGTTTTTGCCTGGCATCTTTAAAAATACGCCAGTTAATTTAGTATCTACATCGTGTTCTCAAAGCTCCTATCCCACGTAGGTCATTTCTTTCTTCTCTAGCAAAGTATTTAGGTGAGCTCAATTTGGCACATTGCGCTTTCATTGGCGTTATTATGATTCTGCGTAAATACTGTATGTAGTCGCTACACAAATACATTAGAAAAATTACCACAAAGGCCAATGCTTTTATACAGCTTACGGGGCACCAAGATGACTTCTAAAAACCTCATATTTTACCACAGGGGGCACATTATTTACTGTAATACACAAGTTGCAGTGAGTCATGTGATATTAATGACCGCTAAGCGCCAGTTTTAACTGATGATATCACAAGCACCGTTTATTAGGATATTTATGGCTCTTGTGTATTATAGAGGGGATAAATATATACTTTGGGCTTTCTTGTCCTTAGGGCAAGGGCAGAAGATTCCTCAGTTCATCTGTTAATGAATTCAAGTCCTAAGAAATATTTTAAGCATCTTGTTCAAAAATTCTCTTTGATTTTCGCCGACTGACGCACCTCTCAGCAAAGCCGGCCAGGGAAGGTGGGTGGGGGCCCTCACATGGGGATACATTCTGCAAACTAGAGAATGCAGAGGGTGAGAAAAAGGGAAGGGGAAAGAGAAGGAAATGAGAGAATTCAGAGGAGAGATGTAGAGAGCCAAAAGGGTGAAGAGCAAAATGATGTTGGGAAGGCAGGGTCGGACTGGGGATGTAGGACCGGGGCTCCCGCTCCAGGGGCCCTGCTGGTGCCCCCGCCACCCCCTTTCATCCCCCGCAAGGTCTTCCCCTGAGTGCACGTAAGTTTAACGCGTCAAGGGAGGAATGGTCGGCAAAACAGTAAAGAAAAGAGGAAAACCGAAGGAAATATCACATTTAGAAGAGTAAAGATGGAATTTGAGCTACAAGAAGTACTTAGGGTCAAATGCATGCCCATTACCTTCACAGAAATAGGGGCCAATGTACCAATGTCTCAGCAAATACAGACAGTCTTTGGTTTGACTCTGGTTCAAATAAACCCAAACGTGTCAACCGCAAAATGCTGTTTTGGTTTCATCTCAAACTCCAGATGTTCAACAAGCTACATCCAGAGTCTGAATGGGCCTCATGGACTATGGGATTTTGTGCCGGTGCTGGGGGCCAGGCTGGCAATCTGTAGGTTCTGGCAAATGCCTGAGGGGCTGCTGTAAGATCCCAGTCACTATTTAATTGGCTTGTGGGGGCTCTTTGGGCCTCTGTGTACTTGCCAGGGCCTATTTTCACTCCCAGTCCAGACCTTGCTGGGGCCCACCAGGAGATCCTCTGGTTCTGTGGCCCTTGCTATGTTCTTAATGGTCTGTGAGGTTGGAGATGAAGTAAAGGTGAGTTCCTCTTCAAAGCCATTTTATCTCAGGGGTCTGTCTGTAGATTTTGTGGATCAAATTTATTTGAAAATAAAAAAAAATTGTATGGAATTTAGTAACATTTTACAAACTGGTGTATTTATGAGGGACAAGTGAACTCCCTGCACCAAAGTAACACATTTTACTATCCATTTTAAAACTTTTGTTTGCAGGATAAATGGCAGTCCATACACGGGCCGATTGTAGCTGCCAATATGGGTCCCTTAGACCAATTCGGCAGCTAATCGGCCCGTGTATGGGGCACTACCGACGGACCTGCCCGACCGATATCTGGCCTGAAATCGGACAGATCTCGATCGGGCAGGTTAGAAAATCTAGTCGGATCGGGGACCGCATTGGCTCATTGATGCGGTCCCCAGATCGACTTTTCCTATACCTGTCGTTATAATTCGATCGTTTGGCCCCAGGGCCCACCCGTAGGTGACATCGCCAAGCGAGCGGATCTGCCCATGTATGGGGACTTTAATGGTTGCACACAATCTTCAGAGGTAACATTAGGAGAGTATAGAAGTAGGAGAGGGGCTAAAAAGAAAGTTACAAAAAGTAACAATAACAATAAACCTGTAGCCTCACAGAGCAACAGATTTTTGGCCGCTGGGGGGGTCAGTGACCCCCATTTAAAAACTGCAAAGAGTTGGCAGAAGAAGGCAAATAATGCAAAAACGATAAATAAAAAATGGAGACCGACTGAAAAATAGGGAATCGGTACAAACCTCCATGATGTGCATTTGAATAGCCTATTACTTAGCACCGTGTGTGTTTGTGCTTTTAGATTCTTGTTCTCCCTCATTCCTCAGAGGCACGGAAATACCGCCGGTATTAGTGAAAGCACCTAAGCTGCACCCCCAGGCTGTGCCCATAAGGATTACGCACAGTGCGCCTCTCACTGGTCCCTTTCTTTGTTCCCATTGGCACAAGCCCGTGTCATAGGCAGCCCGATGACGTCCTTAGAGATTTATATATCGACTGCTCTAACCTTCAGCTGCAACAAGCGCAAGCTGCAACAAGTGACCAGAACTCAATTCATATATACATATACTGTAGGCAGCTAGCAAGTCTGGTACCCATAACCAGCAGCTTAATGGTTCTGCCACTCCAGCCTCTATGGCAGGGCCAAGGCCTAATTACAGCTGGAACTGGGGTAAATATAGCAGTATCCTTGTTATGGGCTAAGGGGGCCCAGCCTGAAGGCCAGTTAGGGGGGATTTGGGGTGAGTGCTTATTTGTGCCCTGGGTACCCCTGGAACTATAGCAGGGTGACTGTTACCCCAATGTTTCTATATATCTGTAACCTTGTTATGGGCTAAGGGGGCCCAGCCTGAAGGCCAGTTAGGGGGGGATTTGGAGTGAGTGCTTATTTGTGCCCTGGGTACCCCTGGAACTATAGCAGGGTGACTGTTACCCCAATGTTTCTATATATCTGTAACCTTGTTATGGGCTAAGGGGGCCCAGCCTGAAGGCCAGTTAGGGGGGATTTGGGGTGAGTGCTTATTTGTGCCCTGGGTACCCCTGTTACTATAGCGGGGTGACTGTTACCCCAATGTTTCTATATATCTGTAACCTTGTTATGGGCTAAGGGGGCCCAGCCTGAAGGCCAGTTAGGGGGGGATTTGGGGTGAGTGCTTATTTGTGACCTGGGTACCCCTGGAACTATAGCAGGGTGACTGTTACCCCAATGTTTCTATATATCTGTAACCTTGTTATGGGCTAAGGGGGCCCAGCCTGAAGGCCAGTTAGGGGGGGATTTGGGGTGAGTGGTTGTGCCCTGGGTACCCCTGGAACTATAGCAGGGTGACTGTTACCCCAATGTTTCTATATATCTGTAACCTTGTTATGGGCTAAGGGGGCCCAGCCTGAAGGCCAGTTAGGGGAGGATTTGGGGTGAGTGCTTATTTGTGCCCTGGGTACCCCTGGAACTATAGCAGGTTGACCGTTATTCCAGTATTTTTTTATATAATGTTAAAGGGGACCTGTCACCCTAAGAAACAATTACAAATTGTTTTCTATTGTGTTTGTCAAGCAAAATAAACGTCACTTACACTATATAAATTATTTTAAACATTTCCTTCAGCACTGGAATTCACTATTGCAGAAAACAGGCAGGCTCCATTTTGTGGATACTGTTATTAAGGCAAGCGGTGCACCCTGCTAAAATCTTGTTTCTGTGCCAGTATGGTGGGACCTGATACCCATATCCATGCACTGGCTTCACAATTAGATAGTGAGGAGGTGGGGGGGGGGGGAATGTGAGGAGGGCAGTGACATCTAAGAAGTTCTGAATTGAAAGTAAAAGCAACTGTCTGCCCCACCCCTATGCCTAAGGCATAGAGGCAGGTCAGGCAATATATGATTGACAGCTGGGACTTTTAAATGCTTATATAATGGGTATAGATGTGGTAATAAAAAAATGACTTTGAGTTACATGTTTCATTTGAAAAGGGCTTTTATTATACAGCTTTTTATGTCTGGGTGACAGGTCCACTTTAAGTTTGTTATGATGTAAGTGGTACCATGTTTTTGCATGAACATTACATATTTACATTATATATTGAGGCATACATTGGATCTCTTGCTATATAAACCTACCTGCAGCCTATAATTACCTACTCTCAGTGCCATTGCATTGGGAGACACAGGTAATACTGTGCAGCAGATTGACACAATATAAGCAGTAATTATATGTACATGGAAGCAAGGCTGTGCTTGTGGCTGATGTTTATTGGATTACAGAGAGGGCCTAACAATGAGCAAATTAGGCTGAAGAATTTCCATGACACAAATCGTGCCCAGAGGCCATTTTTCAGGTTCTACGTCTGTGTGATGGGAGACGCGGGACTCCCCTGTACCAACATGGGGCTTATGGGTAGTAGGAAGCAGCAATATCTATACTTTTTCCTGAATATTCATTACAATATACATTAATGGATTAAGTCTCTCAAGAGGTTTTATACAATCCAGTTTAATGCGCTGTACGAGTTGCGTTACCGATGTATCGAGTTTCATATAGTTTATTATTAATGGTTTGGTTTGTTCTGCCTCTAGCTCAGCTTCCTTAGTTCTCCTACTTAAAGGGGTGGTTCGTCTTTAACTTTTAGTATTTTATAGAATGGGGAATTCTTAGCAACTTTTCAATTGGCCTTCATTTTTTAATATAGTTTTTGAATGATGTGCCTTCTTCTTCTGACTCTTTTCAACTTTCTTGAAAATCTATTGCGCTGTGAGGCTACAATTTTATTGTTACTTTTTATTACTGATTTTTCTACTGTTTTATAAATATACCAGTCTCTCATTCAAACCACTCTCTGGCTGCTAAGGTATATTGAACCCTAGCAACCAGATAACTGCTAAACGCCAAACTGGAGAGCTGCTGAATAAAAAGTGAAATAATTAAAAAAAAACACAAATAATAAAAAATGAAGACCAATTGCAAATTGCATCAGAATATTACTCTCTACATCAGGGATCCCCAACCTTCCTTACTCGTGAGCCACAGTCAAATATAAAAAGACTTGGGGAGCAACACAAGCATCATAAAAGTTCATGGAGGAGCCAAATAAGGGCTGTGATTGGCTATTAGGGGCCTCTATGCACCCTATCAGCTTACAGGGGCTTTATTTGGTAGGAAATCTTGTTTTTATTCAACCAAAACTTGCCCCCAAGTCAGGAATTCAAAAATAACTCCCTGGTTTGGGGGCACTGAGAGCAACATCCAAGGTGTTGGGGAGCAACATGTTGCCCCTGAGCCACTGGTTGGGGATCACTGCTCTACATCATACTAAAGGTGAACAACCCCTTTAATCTAGGGTTGCAACCCAGTCAGGATTTTCCCAGCGTAACCACGAAACAACCATTTACACCACCAGTAGATGATAAATATAAATGAGTCTTTTGGGACTGATCCCTGGGCTTTATCTTAGGAGACAGTGTTTAGAATGGGGGGGGGTGCTTATGGCCCTGCTGCTTCCCTGCTCACCTTCCTACACTCACCTCTTCTTCACTTGGGGGGCAAACGGCACCCACTGTTTTATGCAACCATGGCAAATTATTTTCCCTTTCTATACTCATCTATGTACATAAACATTTCAGGACAGCGCCTTATTAAAGCGGAAAGATCCTTAATAAGAATGCCCGGGGGCAGCTACTGAATGAGGAAGAAGGCAGAACAAACCCTACCCATTGCCAGTGTTATTATTCCGTTGTTGGCACATAGGGAACCCAGCAATTCATTTTAATGAAAAGTCATGTGACGTTGGAACGTCCGCACTGAAATATCACTTTCTTCCTTTGTATAGATTGGTGCGGCAGTTGCCTGAATGCGGTTTATCTCAATGGGACTTAAACATTTGCAGATAAGCTGCCGAAATGGGTCTGATTAAATCTGCCAGTGTGTGGCCACCTTAACGGTAAGAAAAGAAATAACTGGAAAAGAGAATAAACATGCACTGCAGTTGATATTTTATAATAGTGACAATTCCCCTTTAATTATACCGGGTGAACGTGTGTATCATTGCTGATAAACCGAGTAAATGAGCAACTGTGTCCTTATAAAACAGTGTTTGTGGAATAGCTGTGCCATCCTGCCGAGGTTCCAGGAATTACCGGAACAGCAAGTAAACACACAAGTCCTCAGCTTACCTGGCCCTCAGAATACAATGGACAACGAAATATCCACAATATAATATGAATATCCATTGATATCAATAGAGTGACCAGAGTGCCAAGGGTACCCCATAGGCTGCTGGCCACAGGGCTTAAATTGTGGGATTTTAGAAACAATGCAGCATTAGTCAGTCACGGGCCAGTCCAGATCCAAGGATGGTGGTTGAAGATCAAGCAAAAAACTGTTCTGATTATCTCTGCCAAAATCTGTACATAACAGGCAGAGAATTTGCTCAATACCCCACTTAGACACCCCCCCGATTATCAGCAGAGCCTTGACAAAGTGGAAAGATGGGAGTGTGCTACCTTTATCCTCAGGTACCGACAGCATTGGCCCTGAGTAAGGTACTGAATATGTACAGCCTATGGGCAATGGGCAGGGATTCTTCCCTCTGGAGAAGGGCACATTTCAGGGACCACTTGGAGAAGGAAGAAGGCTAAATCACTAGGGGGCACCAAATGTTAGGTACCACCCAGTAATGATAGTAGTGTATCAAGGCTAGCATCCAAGGTCAATATTGTAAGACAGGTATTGTGCTCCTCTCGAACCACCGTGGGTGGGAGTTGCCGCCATCTTGAAGTTTCTGCGTTTCTTATTGTTGACGTTTACAAAAGTTTCCTGCGGTCCAGGATTTGGAAGTTGCCACATGGGTGAAATTTGATTGGCTGTTGTCGGCTCCTCCCACATTGGGTATCCATCAAACGTCGCTGTTTCATTCAGGGTTAATCCATGATTATGTTATTTCAGTTTGGAGGGTGTAGCTTCAAAGCTGTAAGAGTGGCAGCAGTTTGAAAATCTTCCCTGTCAAAGTCAATGGGAAAATTGGGGTGTTCGGATCGGCACCACAAAAAGACGGGGGGCCGTATTGCTTAGAAAAGCACAAGCAACCTGCTCCGCAAAGAAATGTGGAGTGTGAGTGTTGTACCCCTAAAACTGGAGGAGGAGGAGTAGCGTTTAGAAAATGGGGGGGGCGCTAAGAATAAGAAGCGGAAGTAGAACAACAGTATTTGGGCTTTTCAAAGCAACATAAGCCGCTAAATGATCACTGGATTGAGACGCAGAGAGGGAGCCGAGTGAATCTACGTCTTCACATTACCGCGGGCAGCTCCGCACCAACGCCCATCGATTGGAATCACCTACCTGAAACCCCCGGCCACTGCTCCTCTTAGGAGAAAACTGCAAATCAGTGGGGAAACCCCCGGCCGGGGTGTAGGCGAGTGTTCCTCTGCCTCCTCCGGGCTCCGTGCATGCACAGTAGGGTCAAACACCGATTTTGCAGTAGAACATAAAAGCCAAGACTGAAGGAGGAACAGTTGCGTACGGCCATTGCAGTTTTCTCCTAACAGGAGCACCGGCTGGGGGTTTCAGGTAAGCGATTCCAATCACTGGGGGAGCCTAACATTTTGCCACCCCCCAGTAAATCCTGGCTTGGGGGATATCCATAGTAATTTGCCAAGTTGAGCCATTTTGGGTGCCCCCAAGAAGCCAATAGAATGTTGACAAGGATGGTGATAGCTTGACATGTTGGTTGGCCATGAACCGGCTGGCATCATAGATGTGCCCTACAAACAGATGAAGTGACTTGCCCATGTAAAGGTGCACGAGCAGTAACCCAGAGGCATGTAGTAAAACACGGATAGGAGGAAATAAAACAGACGAGGGAGAGTAATATTACTTTACCTTTATTTATGGACTAACCTGTTCCACAGCATGGCAGTATTTATGGCAAGCACGGCTATTAGTATATATAATATACAGTATAACATCATACATGGTAATGCATGCAAACATATTCCAGCCTAAAATAACATGATAAATAATCCAATATAGTCGTACATCTACACAATACAGAAGAATACCGTCTGAGCCAATCAAATGCGCACAGAATGGACCTGAAGATCTGGGCACAGACCGGAAACACTTGAGTGGTTACATAATGCAATTACTGCGCCATTATAATAAATCAGTTAATATAAAAATGCTCAGAAACACCCCAATCCGTATGAATGGCAGTCGCCTCCCCCTGCGGGGCAAAGCGCAACACTACCGACTGCCACATTCTCGAGAGGCAACCGTCGGTTTCCGCCTTTCCGCCATTTTATTCATGATTCAAAGAAAATCAAGACATAAACCAGGATGCAATTCCTTTTTATAGTGTTAATTGTTATTATTATTACTATTATTATTATTATTATAAGACGTGCAATCAAAGCAAACATTTCTACACAAACACTGGTTTAATTAGAAAGTAACACAAAGGTGCCAAATGGGAGCAATAAATAACCCAATCTATGGGTAGGGCAGGATCCAGTCTCAGGATTTCCTTCATAAGTAACACAAATAACCTTTAAGACTATAAACCAAAGCTTCCCAAACCAGCCAACTGGCTATGTCTCAAGGTATTCAAGGACTTGGGGCACAATTTAAAGGGGAACTCCAAACACAAGCATTTTTAAAAGTAAACATAATTTCAAGCAACTTTGCAATATACATCAATTAAAAATGTGCAGCCTTTCCATGATATTTAATGTAATAATCTGGTTTGGAACAATTCCCTAAGCCCCGCCCCCTGTTCCCTAAGCCCCACCCCCTGTTCCCCTGCTGATTTGGCTGACTACTTTGTGACTCAAATAGTAGCTGCCTGCATCCTCCCAATCCCACAATTCCCTGCTGCACACGTGATGTCAATAAGGAAAGGAACATCCCAGTGCAATGCATTGTGGGTTATGTAGTTCCTGTAAGCTGTGGGGAAGTTGTTACAATTTGTAACATCAGTGTTTTAGTCCCTCCTCCCCTGCCAGGATTTCAAATGATGCAGAAAGAGAAGAACTGTTTTGCAGCTGGATTTCAGCAAATGGGATTTATTCCTACTTTTTAAAGTAATAGATTACAGTGATAGGGATATTAGGGGTTTCTGTGTTGTGTGGGGCTCTAACAAATTGTAGTTCAGAAGATGATGTTCCCCTTTAAATACTGGTTTTATAAAGCTATGGATTCTGAAGACAGTATATTGTTATTATTGTATATTGCTTCACTTGCAAAATTGAAGAGTTAAAGTGATTGGTCAAGCAAATATTCCAAAACTTATGAAATTTGTGGCCACTAGAGGCAAGTTTTTATGGAATGTATCCATAGGTGCAATTACAGAGTCCAAGTGGGGCAACTACCAAGGGTCCTGCCTACTGGCACCCCAGGGAGCACAGCAACACCCTATATCAGTGTTAGCCAACCTGAAGCCCTTGGGTACAACTCCCAGCAACTGCTTACACCCAAAAATGGATTTATCGTTAGATCTTAGGTACCAATGAAATGTAAGACAATAAAGCAATGAAAAGAATTGAAATATTTGGACCAGTAAATGCCCAATTTACAAGGTAGTTGATTTTTCTACATTTTCTTTATATTAGAGTTACTTTTATACATTTAAATAAATATATTATTAATCCGATCTAGGCGGGAAACAAGCAGCAGAGAAATGTTACTGCTATGGAGCATCCTTGGAGAACGGCACTGCTGCAAAACCGGCAGACATTACTGAAGCCAGCCTATTCGGCATCCTTATAACTACCTTGGCTTGGGCTACCTCTAAAGAGCCCTCCTCTGTGGTTTTAATTTGGTATTCAGCCAAATCTTCACCAGGGGGGCTCATCCGTATTAGGAACCTTCCCATTGCCTTTTAAGACAGCACCATAAACCTTGGCTCAACAGGAGCACAATAGCACTTGTACCAAAAGTCTTCTGCTTAATTTTAAAAAATAAAATTCCTAATTTTTTGGTATTATAAAGCACACACAAACTTTTTTACATAAGATAATGAGCTCTGTATAAACAAACTACTCCCTTCACTGGGTTCCAGCCTTCGAGATAAAGAGCAGCCCATTATACTTTAGGCCTTGACCAGTAATTTGTTTCACTTCCTACTCCTCCTCAGTGAGTGGGCAGAACCAGGAAGTGGGAGAGAGGTTTGAATGTATTTAGTGCAAGAGCAAACACCACAGATATGGTTAATATCCACTAATGTTATAGACAATTATGTTCGGTGCCATATTCATTGAGGTTAATAAAGGGAGTTATATTGCACCTTTAAAGCTTGAGGCTGCAGTTAGAGAGTCCATGGAAGGAGAAAGAGACAAAGGGAAGATAGTGGTTCTTTTCCGCTTACTCAGGGAAGCAGTCACGCACTGAGGCTGCCGTGCAAGCTTGATACTAAATCAGCACAAATACTCTACAAATATATAAATATATTATTGCCTAAAGCAATGTCACTGTCATTAATACAGCTGCCCCCCCCCCCCCCCCGCCCGCTGTGTATTAGAAACACGTTACATGGCACAGACCAGATCTGACCTACGTGCCACAAACACCATGTAAATACTATCGGGTCAATAACTTCCCGACTTGGGGATTAATTATTAAGTCTCTGGGTTAGGAATGCTGTGGGCATTATCCCTTTTACAGAAGTTCAATACTTGTATTAACCCCTTGGCTGCATTACAGACATGGCTTATTTGGGTATACACAGGATAAGCGCAACCAGGGGGTTACTACCCACACCGTAGCCGGTACCTCCAGATAGGTTCCCAGCTCAAAAGGAAACATTCCATTGTATGAACCCATACAAGATTTGATTCCAGACCGTTCCAAGCTCAGTGAGGCTGCTTTACTGCACTGTCACTCATGGCTCAAGCAGTTTCCTCTTGGTTTTACTATCCTCCCGTAACCCAGGTTCAGCGCTTGCGGTTTGGGGTTTAGGGGTGGAGGTGAAACAGGGCTTCTCTTCCGGAATCAGTCGCCCTCTCAGAGAGGGGGCCAGTAGCCCAGGAGCCAATAAAAGTCGTGCTCTCTCTCCAGGCAGTTCCTCTGCCTCCGTAACATCGGCCTCATCATTAGACATGGAGGAGTCGTCACACAGACTCCCTACGTCTGGGGCAATGCTTCTCTGGAAGTTGCTGTTGGTGGCCAAGCTCAGGATAGGGCTGACGCATATGGCAGGATACACCTCAGTACGTGCTCCTTCCTGCGCGGGGATTTCTTTAGTGGGGGTTTGGATCGGTTCTACTGAAGCAGCACCAGGTTTCTCAGGTCCTACATTAGCAGAATGTAAAAGTTCTTCTGTGTTTGCACTAAAGTACAAGGTACCATTCTCCTGGGGGGCATCTCTGCTGCTCGGAGAAACACCAGGATTCCGTTCTCCTCGAGCTTCATTGACCTTGTTGTCTTCTGCACCGGTTTTGCCCAGGGTGACATAGGATGCCGATTCAACTTCTGTCTTTCCAAAAACCCACCTTTCCGACTCCAAAATCACGAAATCCGGAGATTCTGGTTGACGGCAATGGTCAGACTCTGCGTGTTTAATACAAGTGTAGCCGCTGTTTGGAATGCTTTCAGGACAACCTGGAGAAAAGGTTAAGCCGAAATCGCAGTCGCCGAAAGCTGTGTTGATCTTGGACACGTTGCCCGTTTTCATGGCTAGCTTCAGGAGCAGCCAGTAATGGCGCCTGCTGGATTTCTGTAGCCAATGAACGAGGCCCTCGCTGTCGGATGTGGGGCACTTCAGATTGGCAGCTGTGCTGAAGGTATCGCCATCAGCTCTTTCAGAGGGTCCATGGTGGTTGTTCCGTGGAAAGGTGTCTCGCCGCGCCCTGACTACATGCGCCATTTTCCTGAAGCTCTGGGATATTTGTGTGGATTTGGGGTGCAGCAGGGTGTAGTATATAATCAGTGCAGCACAACCTGCAAGGCATAAACAACACATATGCTTTTTAAATAATGCCACAGCCATGTGACCTGTGCTCTGATAAACTTCAGTCACACTTTACTGCTGCGCTGCAAGTTGGAGTGAAATCCCCCCCCTCACCCCCAGCAGCCGATCAGCAGAACAATGGGAAGGGAGCAAGATAGCAGCTCCCAGTAGGTATC
The DNA here is from genome assembly GCF_000004195.4 of Xenopus tropicalis. Lineage (NCBI taxonomy): Eukaryota > Metazoa > Chordata > Amphibia > Anura > Pipidae > Xenopus > Xenopus tropicalis. Next base: position 150,523,640 of record NC_030681.2, read on the forward strand.
AGAATAGCACTCAATAGTAAGAAATCCAAGTCCGGCTTGGGACTCCTTCAGTTACATGGGAGTAGAAGAAACAATAGGTTAGCTGAAAGCAGTTCTAATGTGTAGCGCTGGCTTCTTCTGAAAGGTCAGACTCAGGCACACTTTACTGCTGCGCTGCAAGTTGGAGTGATATCCCCCCCCCTCACCCCCAGCAGCCGATCAGCAGAACAATGTGAAGGGAGCAAGATAGCAGCTCCCAGTAGGTATCAGAATAGCACTCAATAGTAAGAAATCCAAGTCCGGCTTGGGACTCCTCCAGTTACATGGGAGTAGGAGAAACAATAGGTTAGCTGAAAGCAGTTCTAACGTGTAGCGCTGGCTGAAAGCTCAGACTCAGGCACAAGGCACTGAGATGGCGCCTACACACCAATATTACAGCTACAAATATATTTGTTGGTTGAAGAATAAAAGGTTAAATGGCAGAGGGAATTATTTGCTGTGTAACAGTGTCATTGAGAAACAAAAAGTACCCCATAAATATCGTGACAGAATCCCTTTAAGTATCATCAGCTGACCTAGGGGGCTGCGCCTGCTAAATAGTGCAGGGGAATGCCTATTATCCATAATTTTATGGCCTCTCTCTGCACACACTATGAGCAAACTGGGGGGGACTGTTCCTGCTGAACTGTGCATATTACATACATTCAATGGCCCTTTTTTTAAATTGATATAAACTTTACCATCCTGGCCCCTTTGGGCTAAAGCCAGGATACTGACGCCAATGACCTATATAAGTGGAAAGATTTCTTAGGGAGTGGAAGCTTCAGGAACTTCTAGACAGAACTAATGGGATATCATTGGAACACATTAGCCCTTGAAGTTTAATGCAATGGAAGGATTAGTTTCTCAGTTGGGGTTTCCTTATTGCTTTGTATCAGCCCCATGGCTCTTTGCACAATAACGGGACGAGCCATGGCTCTAGGCACATAGCAACCGGCAGCAACATTGATTTAGTAACATGCTTCCTACAAAGATTTGTGTTTCCATACTTACTATGCTGATCTCCATAGGTCTCCTTATAGTCAGTGGGCAGGGATGCTACAGTATATATTCTATACAGCAGTGCCAGTATAAGTATTCCCCCGCTACTAAAATCAGTTCAGCAGGAATGTATAAACATACAGGGGCCCTTTAAACAGCAGACCCACTACACGGAAATAAATGTCCGACTCTCTTCTACTAACCCAGTGATCCCCAACCAGTGGCTCGAGGGCAACATGTTGCTCCCAAACCCCTTGGGTGTTGCTCCCAGTGCCCCCAAACCAGGGAGTTATTTTTGAATTCCTGTCTTGGGGGCAAGTTTTGGTTGAATAAAAACAAGATTTCCTACCAAATAAAGCCCCTGTAAGCTGATAGGGTGCATAGAGGCCCCTAATGGCCAATCACAGCCCTTATTTGGCTCCTCCATGAACTTTTATGATGCTTGTGTTGCTCCCCAAGTCTTTTTACATTTGACTGTGGCTCACGAGTAAGAAAGGTTGGGGATCCCTGCACTAAACAATGTAATAATGCCTCCAATCTGTCAGTGTGGGATATATGCTGAATGACAACTCATAAGGCAAGTACTGGGAGCAAACTGGAAACGTATATAATGGAGGTTAAACTGAGTTCCCTGGGTGTATGTAGCTGTTACACAGGCAGCGCACACTGACTAATCTGAATATCAAGAATAATGGAAACAGAAGAGATGAACACTATGGGTCAATTATATATAATCACCCACCTCTGCTTAGTTACAGGCTGTGGGCTCCTGCACTCTAAAAGCAACTTTTTCCTTGTGCCTCAGTTGTTCCTGCGCTACTGCACTACACACGGCAAACACAGATGGGTGCTGTGGTTCTGACTGCAGTGGGGAAGGCTAACTAAATGTAAACTTCCTGGTCTTACCCAAGGCTGACTGGCCATATCCTTCCTCATTACTTCTCCTAGTCCTTTAATCATGTTACAAGTGGCTGGTGGGGGGGGGGGGGGGGGGCAGAGAGAATGCTTAAGGCCCTGAACAAATGGCCATACCTAAGTTTGCTCATAGCCTGTACAGAGATATACCATAAAACTATGGCACATAGGGATTTCCCCTGTACTAAGCACAATTCAGCAGGAACAGCCCCCTAAGTTTGCTCATAGCCTGTACAGAGAGATACCATAAAACTATGGCACATAGGGATTCCCCTGTACTAAGCACAATTCAGCAGGAACAGCCCCCTAAGTTTGCTCATAGCCTGTACAGAGAGCAATAAGCACCAGGCACACAGAGTTTGATTACATAGACAGACAGTTAGACCTGGTGCAATACAGGATTACATTAGCCACAGATATATGAAAACTGGACATATTGACTGGCAAATCCATCAATCCCCCATTCTCACCAATAAGGAATCCGCACATCACAACCACAGTCAGTCTGACGTTGCTCCACAGCACCCCCTGCAGGAAGTCAGTAGCAAGCAGCAGCAGAATAGCATTCTCCAGTAGCATTACCTGCAGAGCAAACGGGCAGTTATAATCACAACATTACATTACTAGAACAGCCTACTAATGCCCCTGTATGGGAAGGAGGAGTACAACTTGCCAGCCACTTACCTACCTACCTACTATATAAATCTCCCTGCTTTACACTTCATTTAAATCTGATCCCCCAGCATTCATTATAGGTGCAGTCACTGGTGCCAAAGGCCTGGGGGTATGGCGGGCTTTAAAGGGGAACTGTCAGCCTAAAAAATGATTCCAAATCATTTTCTATCATGTTAGTTGAGCAAAATAAAACTTTACTTATACTGTATAAACTATTTAATTTTTTACCCTTTAGTCCTGGAGTTTACAGTCACAGCCAGCAGGCCAGTGCCATTTTGTGAGCACCGTTATTAAGGCAAAGCTTTGTATCCCCCCCAAAATCTTATGTATTTGCCATCTAGGTGACATCTAGGAAGTGCTGAATGTAAAGTTAAAGTAATAGTAATTAAAAATCTGAGCTGACAATCATATAATGCCTGCCCCGCCTCCACAGAGGCGGGGCAGGCAATATATGATTGACAGCTCAGATTTTTAAATACATTTGTAACAGGTATGGATGATTTAGTAAAAAAAAAAAAAAAAAAACCGATTTGGGTTTCAGGTTTCGTTTTTAAAGGACTTTTATCTATCCCCTTTAATAAAGACTCTCTGGCATTAATTCAATCATATAAAAATGAAAAACCTTACCGTATAAAAGATGGCAACGCGGTACCTTGAAGGTCCATCCCTGACATTAAGGAAGCAGAAGACATAGACTGCCCCAACTAGGGCATTGAACAGCTTCCAGTAGCAAGGTCTGGAGATGAGGTCAGTTTGCTGGGCTACTAGCCAGAAAGACATGACTAGCCAGTGGGCACCTAGAGAAAGAAGAAGAAGAGGAAAAATGGCTACATGGGGCAAGATGGATTCCTGAGATCAGAGTGCCAGCCAATAGGCAGAGAGAGAAAATCTTCCATCTTACCTGCCACAGCAAACACCCAGAAGTGATAGACCCTGGCAAACACCGCCAAGGCCATGGCCCGAGTGCCAATCATTCCCATCCTCCAAAGCAGCTGGCAGAGCAGCGAGGCCCAGGGCATGGAGAGGTGTCCGGGTTTCAGGAGACAGAGGAAGCGGCTGTATGACACCAGTGCCCACGAGAGCGAGAGAAGAGACAGCAACGCGCTGGCGACTGGGAACAGAGACAACAAATGAACTCCTATTTGTCTGTAAATCCAACAGCAGCAGTTGGGGCTTGTATGTACTTTATATCTTACAGAATATAAATAGCTAGTATGTTACATGAATCCTTTTAACCTCTAGAGGCGGGGCAGGCAAAAAATTTTGGTTTCATGTTTAGTTTGCAATTTCATTATACAGTTTTTTTTGTGCGGGTGACCTTTAAACCTATAACAGACCCCCTTTTAAACAACCCCTTCCGGCTTAGCTCACCTGCATAAGCATTGGTATATTCCAAGGCCAGGTAGATATAAGTCTGTAGCAGCAAGTGAGGCAGAGCCTGGAGTAGAGCTTCCACGAGCCGCAGGAGGGCCGCATCTCCCTGTTGCATAAGCAGCTCTCGCTCATTCCCCGGCTTCTGTCTTTTCCCTTCTCGTAGCGCCACCTGAAGGCAGTCCGCCTGTCTGTGGGGAGATGAGGGCAATAAGGTATAGTGTGTACAGGCATAGGCTTAAACGCAGTTTCCCAGACCATGGGTGGGATGTTGGGGGTACTAGACTGTTGAGTAAAGCTGTATGATCTAGAACAGGGGTATTTTGGAAAGGGACCATGGAAATGGATTTAGGTCTGAGATAATACACCTGCAAAGATACACATCAGCAACCTGTACCTACATAAATGCATAGGGACAAACCATGACATGGGGGTGGTAGCACTAGATATAGGGTGTCGTTAGGTGCAAGAGGTGGGGTAGCACTGAGTCAATAAGTACAGGTGCCAGGAGGTCTCTCCCTAGCTCTCTGCCCCCAACCACTCCCACCCAATAAGCACAGGTGCCGGGGGGCCTCTCCTTAGCTCTCTGCCCCCCACCACTCCCAGCCAATAAGCACAGGTGCTGGGTGGGGGGGCTCTCCCTAGCTCTCTACCCCCTGCCATTCCCAGCCAATAGGCACAGGTGCCAGTGGTCTCCCCCTAGCTCACTACCCCCACCACTCTCAGCCAATAAGCACAGGTGCCGGGGGCCTCTCCCTAGCTCTCTGTACCCCACCACTCCCAGCCAATAAGCACAGGTGCTGGGGGTCTCTCCCTAGCTCTCTGCCCCCCACCACTCCCAGCCAATAAGCACAGGTGCCGGGGGGCCTCTCCTTAGCTCTCTGCCCCCCACCACTCCCAGCCAATAAGCACAGGTGCCGGGGGGCATCTCCCTAGCTCTCTGCACCCCACCACTCCCAGCCAATAAGCACAGGTGCTGGGGGTCTCTCCCTAGCCCTCTGCCCCCCACCACTCCCAGCCAATAAGCACAGGTACCGGGGCCTCTCCCTAGCTCTCTGCACCCCACCACTCCCAGCCAATAAGCACAGGTGTCGGGGGGCCTCTCCCTAGCTCGCTGCACATTATGGCTGCTATGAGCTGCCCCCAGAGAGGACACAGAGCCCCCTGTGAGAGACATCTGGAAAGCTCCTCGTGCTTGGAAAGAATTGTGCGCTGCAGATGATGCCCTTTACAGGAAATATGAATCACTGCTGCCTGAATCACGTTGCTAATAAGGTCTGTATTCCAAGTAACCCTGTGCAGTCTGCAGCAGGAGCCCTGCCTGGGGGTATCCGTGGCACTGGGGGGGGGGGGGGGGGGGTTTAACCCCTTACCCGCTAAGCAGAATAAAAAAGTAAACAGTAATTCATTGGGAAGAGTTAATTTGTAAAGTTAACACAGACCCATTTGGAGCTGCTAGCCCTGGTGTGGCTGAATGGCTGTGGGTAGAAGGATCCAGTTCCCTTACAGCTGCCACACTGCCAGGGTATATGCCAACTGTGCCACAGGAGCTGAATTCAGGGGGGGTCCTGCCAAACATTTTGGTGAATGTTGTAGCAATATTGTAGCAATATTTGAATGCAGAAGTTGCTTCCCTGGCACCGGCTCTCAGCAGATCAGAAATATCTCTATTGTGCCAATGGCACCAGGTGAGAGGGGGTCGGCTGCCCAGTGTAGGTGGAAGGGTACCCAGTAGGAGGGATACCCTATGCAGCACCTTTGGGCTCAGTATGGAGCAGAGGGAGACAGAGGGGGCTTATGAACCTTCAACTGCCAGTAACCTTCAGTGACGGGTTTGGCAGCAGACACATAGACTTACTGTCACCCATTTGTCTTACAATGCACATTACTGCCATCTCTACCTACACGTGTCAGTTATAAGGGGAGAAAGACTTCATGCATGGCACCCAACCCAAGAGGGTCCATACTGACCATATTCTATGTTTCGGGCTGCTATTTGTATGGACTGTGCTCCGGGGTACAAAGAAGCCTCATTTGTTCTGGTAAAGCTGATGTTCCCTGCTATTCCCTGAACTGCTGGTTCTGACTCCTTGCACCACTAAATCCAAGCAGCAGCATTCATCTCCCCTCCAGCCAAGACTTCAATTCCCACAATGCCGTGCACACATCTGCAATAAGCCACCTTTACAGGTCTGTAACTACACAGGCAAGGCATTGTGGGAAATGGAGTCTTGGCTGGAGGAGAAGCTACCCGACTGCCCTGAATAGAAAATCATTGATCCAGCTTAAAGAGATACTGACACGAGAAATAAAACCTTTTTCACATCTATCTATTTTGCCTTAAAAGTATTTGCCCAATGTATTTGGAAGTCGCTCAGTCACATACTCAATGGAAGCCAAATAGCTAGGAGTTAAGCTGGCCATACACGGTACGATCCGCTCGATTGGCGAGGTTGCCAAGCGAGTGGATCATCTCCCAATATGGCCACCTACGTGTGGGCAATACTAGGCTAATTCGGTCGTTTGGCCCTAGGGCCAAACTATGGAATTAAAATGGCAGGTATAGGCACGGTTGGTTCAGGGACCACATCAATGAGCCCATGAGGTCCCCGATCAGAAGGAAAAATCAAACCTGTGTGATTTAGATCTGCCCGATTTCATGTTGGGGGGGGTCATACGAATCAGTATAAAGGACAGATATTGGCTAAAATCGGCCTGTGTATGGGCACCTTTATAGGGTGGTAGCTAGTTGTTATTGCAGGGGCAATAATAATGTCTGTAATTGTGTATATTGTAAGATTGTACAGCGCTGCGTACCCTTTTGGCGCTTTATAAATAAAATTATACATACATACATACATACAGGGGCTGTTACCCAGGTGACCTGTGGGGTGCACCCAGCCCAGTGTTGGCCCCTAGATGGGACTATGGCTGTGGCCCTAGGAAGGCTTGTTGCCGACAGGCACCTCAGGGAGACATAATGTTAATAAGCAGCTCCGGGCTCCCTCCTGTTTACTCTGTTTTCATTATCCCCGGCTGTTTTTTAATAAGCAGAGAAAATATTTGCTACAGGTGACACGGGTGCACAGTTTGGCGCAGGATGTGTATCCTCTAGGGCAGGCCCCGGGTACTGCTGGGAACCAGCAAAAATATATACATGTCACTTGGGAACAGCGCAGCACTGTCAGTACAATGTTTGCCTACAGTTACATTTACACCCTTTATCCAAACAAAATAACAGTGTGAAAAGTAATTATATTTAAAAAAAAACAAAAAAAAAAACGGGGGGGGGCCCCGACAGCATATCTACAGTAAGTAACAATACATCAGAGCTGCCATACTGATTATGGTGGGGTGTTCCTGCAAACTTAGGGGGCTGTTCCTGCTGAATTGTGCTTAGTACAGGGGAATCCCTATGCTGTCATAGTTTTATGGTATCTCTCTGTACAGGCTATGAGCAAACTTAGGGGGCTGTTCCTGCTGAATTGTGCTTAGTACAGGGGAATCCCTATGCTGTCATAGTTTTATGGTATCTCTCTGTAAAGCTTATACAAAAACATTCTGGTGCCTTTTACAGAGAAACCTATTCAGCTGGCCCCGCCCCTGCATTGTTGTAAGGAAATTATAATACAATAGGGAAGCAGGAACAGCTGATAAGCCATTAGGTTACACCAGTGATCCCCAACCAGCAGCTCGTGAGCAACATGTTGTGCCCCAACCCCTTGGATGTTGCTCTCAGTTCCTGACTTGGGGGCAAGTTTTGGTTGAATAAAAACAAGATTTCCTACCAAATAAAGCCCCTGTAAGCTGATAGGGTGCATAGATGGTGCCTAATAGCCAATCACAGCCCTTATTTGGCTCCTCCATGAACTTTTATGGTGCTTGTGTTGCTCCCCAAGTCTTTTTATATTGGACTGTGGCTCCCGAGTAAGAAAGGTTGGGGACCCCTGGGTTACACCAAGAGACAAAGCTGCTCACACAGGGCACAGAATCCAGACGCACAACTAAATACAAGGCTGCACAGATCACTCTCATGCACAAAAACAATTGTCAGCCCTCATCTAATGTACAGACCTACAGTGTGCTGAGCTTTAGACTTAAGGTGGCCATACACGTTCAGATCGGTGAGTGGATCTTCTCCCGATATCCCCCACCTACGGGTGGGCGATATCGGGCGAATTCAGGCTAATTTGGTTGTTTAGTCCTGGGGCCAAACGATCGAATTAGAACGCCGGTAATAGGTGCAGTCTGTTCGGGGGTTGCATCAATGAGCCAATGCGGTCCCCGATCGGACTAGATTTTTTAACCTACCCGACCAATATCTGCCCGATTTCAGGCCAGATGTTGGTCGGGTAGGCCCGTCTCGTTTGTGCCCCTACATGGGCCGATAAGCTGCCGAATCAGTCTAAGGGACCCATATCGGCAGCTACAATCAGCCTGTGTATGGCCACCTTAATAAGGGTAAAGACACACAGAGCTACTAGTAACAGCTACAGAATAGACAATGTTGATTATTTACCGATAACTGTCTCTACTATACTTTACCAGAGGCAATTCTTAGTAGCAGCTACTTGTCACGGCCACCAAATTCCATAATTTTACCCTGCCATAGACAATACTAAGTATCTCCATGTGTCTTCACCCTAAAGCAGCCATACACGCACCGATATTGTGTGAAACGTTGTTTCGTATGCTATTCAATACGTGTATGGCGGATCAACAATACACTGTCAGATTTCAGCTGCCTATTTGGGTCCTTCAGACCAATTTGGCAGCTTATCTGCCTGTGTATGGGCACCCCCGACTTCTATTGGGCCTAAAAATGGCCAGATCTCTATCAGGCAGGGTTAATTTTCCTGTCTGATCAGGGACCGCATTGGCTCATTGATGAGGTCCTCAGTTCTACTGCCCATATACCTACCTAGGGCCAAACGTTTGAATTAGGCCAATATCGCCAAAAATAGTTGGCCAAACGAACGGATCACACCTTGTATGGCCACTTTTATGCACAATCACATGATGGCATATCGTTCCCAGTTGGCTTCTCTGCAGGCGGGGCCCCCACACGTCATCCAGTTTTTGGCCGGGGGGTAACATGATGGGTATGGGCTCACTTGGGTTACACATATATCCCTACATGTCCGTCATACAGGATCACGTGTGTAGCATGGCCTGCACTGCTCAGGGTTGCAGGGAGACTTACCTCTTTAGGATTCCCAGCTGCAGGACATGGATGAGGGTCACAGTGAAGCCCCCCGCGGGCCCTTCTTTCCGGAACCAGGCAAAACTCAAGGCCTGAACCAAGCAGCCCGGTATTAGCAGCGCGAGAGTGCAACTGGCCCATGTGTACTGACCCGTCAGAAAGTAATGTACCAGCACCGCCAGCTCTGCAAGCAAAGAGACAGGATGTCACACAGCGCCGGGGGGCACCCCACACACACAGCCCCAGAGGGGGGGGCACCCCACACACACAGCCCCAGAGGGGGGGGCACCCCACACACACAGCCCCAGAGGGGGGGGCCACCCCACACACACAGCCCCAGAGGGGGGGGGGGCACCCCACACACACAGCCCCAGAGGGGGGGGGGCCACCCCACACACACAGCCCCAGAGGGGGGGGGGCACCCCACACACACAGCCCCAGAGGGGGGGGGGCCACCCCACACACACAGCCCCAGAGGGGGGGGGGCACCCCACACACACAGCCCCAGAGGGGGGGGGGCACCCCACACACACAGCCCCAGAGGGGGGGGCACCCCACACACACAGCCCCAGAGGGGGGGCACCCCACACACACAGCCCCAGAGGGGGGGGGGCACCCCACACACACAGCCCCAGAGGGGGGGGGGCACCCCACACACACAGCCCCAGAGGGGGGGGGGCACCCCACACACACAGCCCCAGAGGGGGGGGGGGGCACCCCACACACACAGCCCCAGAGGGGGGGGGCACCCCACACACACAGCCCCAGAGGGGGGGGCACCCCACACACACAGCCCCAGAGGGGGGGCACCCCACACACACAGCCCCAGAGGGGGGGGCCACCCCACACACACAGCCCCAGAGGGGGGGGGGCACCCCACACACACAGCCCCAGAGGGGGGGGGGGCCACCCCACACACACAGCCCCAGAGGGGGGGGGGGCACCCCACACACACAGCCCCAGAGGGGGGGGGGCACCCCACACACACAGCCCCAGAGGGGGGGGGGCCACCCCACACACACAGCCCCAGAGGGGGGGGGGCACCCCACACACACAGCCCCAGAGGGGGGGGCACCCCACACACACAGCCCCAGAGGGGGGGCACCCCACACACACAGCCCCAGAGGGGGGGGCACCCCACACACACAGCCCCAGAGGGGGGGGGGCACCCCACACACACAGCCCCAGAGGGGGGGGGGGCACCCCACACACACAGCCCCAGAGGGGGGGGGGCACCCCACACACACAGCCCCAGAGGGGGGGGGGGCACCCCACACACACAGCCCCAGAGGGGGGGGGCCACCCCACACACACAGCCCCAGAGGGGGGGGGCCACCCCACACACACAGCCCCAGAGGGGGGGGGCCACCCCACACACACAGCCCCAGAGGGGGGGGCCACCCCACACACACAGCCCCAGAGGGGGGGGGGCACCCCACACACACAGCCCCAGAGGGGGGGGGGCACCCCACACACACAGCCCCAGAGGGGGGGGGGGCACCCCACACACACAGCCCCAGAGGGGGGGGGGGCACCCCACACACACAGCCCCAGAGGGGGGGGGGCACCCCACACACACAGCCCCAGAGGGGGGGGCACCCCACACACACAGCCCCAGAGGGGGGGGGGCACCCCACACACACAGCCCCAGAGGGGGGGGGCACCCCACACACACAGCCCCAGAGGGGGGGGCACCCCACACACACAGCCCCAGAGGGGGGGGGCACCCCACACACACAGCCCCAGAGGGGGGGGGCACCCCACACACACAGCCCCAGAGGGGGGGGCACCCCACACACACAGCCCCAGAGGGGGGGGGCACCCCACACACACAGCCCCAGAGGGGGGGGGCACCCCACACACACAGCCCCAGAGGGGGGGGCACCCCACACACACAGCCCCAGAGGGGGGGGCACCCCACACACACAGCCCCAGAGGGGGGGGGCACCCCACACACACAGCCCCAGAGGGGGGGGGCACCCCACACACACAGCCCCAGAGGGGGGGGCACCCCACACACACAGCCCCAGAGGGGGGGGGGGCACCCCAAGAAGAGGCTAGGCAGCACTGCCCTAGTAATTAGTCTCATTATGACCATAAGCATATACAGTGGCTAAAGGGCAAGTGCACAGTTGTATTAATCACTAGCCCAACAGCAGCCACTGATTAATATGAAGCAGGGGAATAAGGGACACAGTATGTGCCACCCCCCGCTATACAGTAAGCAGTGACAGCCTGTGACTCCCCATTCCGTGTGGGTGGCAGCCTGTAGCAGCACAGTTTCCCCCTGAGGATGCTGGGAGTTGGAGTCAGGCCTGTATACCCGCCCCCAGCAGCGCATCTCCATACAATAAACAGGTACCGAGCTGAAGACCCCCCTTCCCTGAGCGCACAGCCCGCCGCACACACTTACCCGCCCCCCTCTCCATCAGGTACAGCAGGAGGGACACAGCCGCGCAGCCCACACTGCTCCCGGAGGCCTCCATCCCGCAGCGGCCCGGGGAAAAGCGCTTCCCAACCGTGAGCAGATCCGAACTTCCCGCCTTCCGCCGCCCCCTTCCCCTGACGGGCCAGCATTCCCATGACCACGCCTTCGCTCATCCTCACTGGCCGAGACGCTGTTACACTCATTTGGCCACGCCTTTTCTTCTATATATGGCAAACATGTCGGCACTAAATCCTCTAACCACGCCCAAGCCCAGACTGCGTCTCCACTGACCAGCTGCTGCCTGGACTCCCCCCTTAATAAAAAGAGCCCCCCTTCATCCCTGTGGCAGCAGGTTGCTATGTGACGCTGTGAGAGTGGGTGGGACCGGCCATTAGCCGGAAGCCAATAAGTAGACGTTTTGTTACAGAACTACAACTTCCAGAATGCACTTCTCCTAATTTTTGTGCTGAACTGAAGGATTATAGAGGTTATAGTCCTGAAAAGTACATAGACTAAAGGTTAACTGATCCTAATTTTTTTTTATTTAATTGAGTTTAAGATGGAGGTGTGAGAAAAACAGAGAATTTACCTCATAAAACTTAGAAGAAAAATAGAAGAACGTGTTCCAATGGTCTAAACCTTGCAATGACCCTATCTACAGAACAAACCCCCACTCCCTCTGTGTATGTGACCCTTATCTCTGACTTTCTTCCTGTAAATATCTGGATTTTTATGGTTTTTCAGTTATTTAGCTTTTTGTTCATCAACTCTCCAGTTTGGTATTTGAGCAGCAATCTGGTTGCTGGAGTCCTAATTAGCCTAGCAACCAGGCAGAAGTTTGAACGAGAGATGAGAATATTAATAGGGAAAGGCCTGAATAGAAAGATTATCAATGAAAAGTAACAATAGCAATAACATTGTAGCCTCACAGAGCAATAGTTTTTGGCTCCCGGGGTCACTGACCCCCATTTGAAAGCTGAAAAAAGGCAGAGGAGGGAGGCAAGAAATATAAAAAATAAGTAATGGGAACCAGTTGCAAAGCTTGTAAGAATAGGCCATGTTATTAATAGGGAAAAACCTTAGAAATACAGAAGGGCCGGTCATTTTTTCCAAAAAAGGTGGCAACCCTAGCGGTACTGGCACATTAGAATTTCTAATGAAATGGGTTTAATCCACTGGTACCCAAGGTATGGGGGGCACTTCAAGACATGCCCCAGGCAGTAGTTGTGGGGCAGTTGGAAGGCCTGTTGGGGTGACTGCTTACAGGCTGCCCCAGTGGGCAGTATATGCCTATTGCTATGCGCTAATTGTGGGCCCCTGCCAAATTGTGCCCCCGGCAGCTGGCAATGTGCAACTAATGGCTTATTCTATGGCGGGTGGTGTTTATAATATCCTCTGTCAAAAGAAACACAGGATTTCTTGTCTCCTTTTTTGTAAACATGTTCTTGGGTATCTGACTTCCTCTCTCAGAAACATCCTTCATTCCCTGGGCCAGAGCCTGCACAGCTCTCTCCCCTCTCCTGCCCCCCCTCCCATAAGAATGCTAAGAACTCCCTCCCACCTCCTTAAAGAATGTGTGATCTGAGCTACAACGACTAGAGCTGCAGCAGGAAGCTACTTAAAATGGCAGCTGCTGTTTAAATGAACAGAGGGAGCTTCTAGGGCTGTTACTCAGGTATGGTAATGCTTTCTGCAGAATAAATATAGGGTTCTAGGTGGCACTAATGTGGTGAATCTATTGGCAGTAAAATGCCTTTCCTTCTCCTTTAAATAAAAAGGCAGTCGTGTGGCCCTCCAGCTTTGTGACTGACAGCTCGTAGCCTTCTAAATGAGCCAGGTGGGCTCGGCACTAGCCAATCCTGCTGCCAATAAGAGCGTGCCAGTGTGTGCCTAGGAGGGAGAGCGCCCCACCCAGCAAACAGATTTAATGCTTTCCAGCAGCACAAACACACAGACATGTTACACGTGTAGCATTTAATATTTGCAAACAAGACCAAGCGCCTGCCCGTATTTAGCAGCAACAATGCAAGCGACATGGCTTCTCTGCCTCTGGGTCCTGCTGGGATGCACCCACCTGGGTAAGTTATGGGCACGGGGGGCGCCACTGCCTTGCACTTTTGTACCCTGGGGTTTCATCTGCTTGGAGGATGCAGGGGGTTTGTTCAATTGCAGGTTGGGTCAGTTCAGATTTTAATGTTGTGAGAATTAGAAAAAAACTGCCATATTTGATGAAGAAATATAGTTACATAGTTACATAGGGTTGAAAAAAGACCATTGTCCATCAAGTTCAACCCATCCGAGTAAACCCAGCACACAACCTATACTAACCAATCTGTAATGTTTGAATCCCAAAAGTTTGCACTTTGTATATAAATCAGGTAACAAATGGCATTAGATGGGCACATAGTAGCCCCTATAATGGTGCAACCTGCTACTACTTGCCTCAGATGCCCAAATCCCTTGAGAGAGTTAAACTTCCAAACTGCAACTGAGAGTTATAGTTTAGCAACAGTTTGATGTCTGCAGACTGGACCTCTCTGCTCTATTTATTCCCCTTCCCCAGCTTTCCCGCATTGGTAGGGACCCTTGATATAAATTGCTTGAGCATTAATAATCTGATGGCTTCCCGTCCCTTACACCTAGGGTCCCTTGGTTTGCCCATGGATGAGTCCAGCGAGCAAGAAATGGGTAAGTACTTCACTGTTTAGTATGAATGTGACCCTTGCTGTGTGTTCAGTTATAGGGTGACCCCCCCATTACTGTAAGTTTCTTTTCTGGGGAAAGTCAACTCAGCCCACCACTTGGGTGACTTAACTGGGTAATGTCTACTGGTTGGGTCGGTGCTGCATTAGTGATGTGGGTGCTTGGGTAATATGCCCACTCGCAAAAGAACAAACTAGTACTGGCCAAGCCCGGACTGACCTGTCACCATACCATAAGCTTTCCTAGTGGCCCTAAGCTTTAGCCTGCCCCAAGAATGAAATCAAGGTGTCATTTGGCTGCACTGGTGCCATACCCATACCTCCCTCGGCCTTGGCCTTATTCTACCTTGGTTGGGGGTATAACTATGGGTAAATCCAGGGCTGACGCAAGTTCATCAAAGGATGTCTTGTCTAAACACAGACTGTGTTTCTGAACATGGCCGCCTCTATAGTGGCATAACTACGGGGGTGAGGGGGCCCCATGGGGCCCCAGTGGCGCAAGGATTGGGAGGGGAAGAGCAAGGTATTTGTCCAGGCACCCCTCATGTCCGGGGGGCAGTGACGACAGGTGGTGACATTTCAGGGCGGGGAAATGGGCAGGCTCAGCAGGGAAATGGATGGACCCATTTATAAGCCTGTCTTTATAAGGGGTAATCTGGCAGTGAGGGATTTATAGGGTATTCCAAACTTACCTGCAATTACATTGTCAAATATTGGGAGCCGACTGGTGGGTTAGGGGGCTGTCCAGAGGGTGTAGGGGGCCAGGTTGGAGAGTTGGGGGGGGGGCCCAAGTGGAAATCCTGCAACCAGGCCCACGTTAAAGGAACAGTAACACCAAAAAATGAAAGTGTATAAAAGTAATGACAATATAATGTACTGTTGCCCTGCATTGCTACAACTGGTGTGTTTGCCTCAGAAAGACTACTATAGTTTATATTAGTTAGCTGCTGTGTAGCCATGGGGGCAGCCATTCCTGCACTGGTACAGCTGGGGTGTTTGCTACAGAAACCCTACTATAGTTTATATAAATACCCTGCTGTGTAGCCCCGGGGGCAGCCATTCCTGCACTGGTACAGCTGGGGTGTTTGCTACAGAAACCCTACTATAGTTTATATAAATACCCTGCTGTGTAGCCCCGGGGGCAGCCATTCCTGCACCGGTACAGCTGGGGTGTTTGCTACAGAAACCCTACTATAGTTTATATAAATACCCCGCTGTGTAGCCCCGGGGGCAGCCATTCCTGCACTGGTACAGCTGGGGTGTTTGCTACAGAAACCCTACTATAGTTTATATAAATACCCCGCTGTGTAGCCCCGGGGGCAGCCATTCCTGCACTGGTACAGCTGGGGTGTTTGCTACAGAAACCCTACTATAGTTTATATAAATACCCTGCTGTGTAGCCCCGGGGGCAGCTATTCCTGCACTGGTACAGCTGGGGTGTTTGCTACAGAAACCCTACTATAGTTTATATAAATACCCCGCTGTGTAGCCCCGGGGGCAGCCATTCCTGCACTGGTATAGCTGGGGTGTTTGCTACAGAAACCCTACTATAGTTTATATAAATACCCCGCTGTGTAGCCCCGGGGGCAGCCGTTCCTGCACTGGTACAGCTGGGGTGTTTGCTACAGAAACCCTACTATAGTTTATATAAATACCCCGCTGTGTAGCCCCGGGGGCAGCCATTCCTGCACCGGTACAGCTGGGGTGTTTGCTACAGAAACCCTACTATAGTTTATATAAATACCCCGCTGTGTAGCCCCGGGGCAGCCGTTCCTGCACCGGTACAGCTGGGGTGTTTGATACAGAAACCCTACTATAGTTTATATAAATACCCCGCTGTGTAGCCCCGGGGGCAGCCGTTCCTGCACCGGTACAGCTGGGGTGTTTGCTACAGAAACCCTACTATAGTTTATATAAATACCCCGCTGTGTAGCCCCGGGGGCAGCTATTCCTGCACTGGTACAGCTGGGGTGTTTGCTACAGAAACCCTACTATAGTTTATATAAATACCCCACTGTGTAGCCCCGGGGGCAGCCATTCCTGCACCGGTACAGCTGGGGTGTTTGCTACAGAAACCCTACTATAGTTTATATAAATACCCCGCTGTGTAGCCCCGGGGGCAGCCATTCCTGCACTGGTACAGCTGGGGTGTTTGCTACAGAAACCCTACTATAGTTTATATAAATAAGCTGCTATGTAGCCCCGGGGGCAGCCATTCCTGCACTGGTACAGCTGGGGTGTTTGCTACAGAAACCCTACTATAGTTTATATAAATAAGCTGCTATGTAGCCCCGGGGGCAGCCATTCCTGCACTGGTACAGCTGGGGTGTTTGCTACAGAAACCCTACTATAGTTTATATAAATAAGCTGCTATGTAGCCCCAGGGGCAGCCATTCAAGCTGGAAAAAAGGAGAAAAGGCACAGGTTACTTAGCAGATAACAGATAAACCCCCACTATATGGGCCTTATCTACTAGTTATCTGCTATATAACCTGTGCCTTTTCTCCTTTTTTCCAGCTTGAATGGCTGCCCCCGGGGCTACACAGCAGCTTATTTATATAAACTATAGTAGTCTTTCTGAGGCAAAAACACCAGTTGTAGCAATGCAGGGCAACAGTACATTATATTGTTATTACTTTTATACACTTTCATTTTTTGGTGTTACTGTTCCTTTAATGGTAGTTGAGATCATTGCCGAGACAAAAGACACAAACTTATCAAGCCCAACCTTTTTGCAGAATAAGTTCTACCCCAATTCCTAGGACATTCTAACGGGCCTGGTACTGCGGGTCGGAACCTGACCTTTGTCTCGTCATGCAGGTGACGTTTATATCGCCAAAGATTCCTACGACTGTGCCAAACTGAATGGAAACTGCCTGCAAAGAAATTGCCCCCAAGGCACCACTTGGGCTTTTACATGCAATAACCGAATGGATAACTGCTGTGTGCCAGACTGAGAGGGGGCTGCTACCGTGATGAAGATCCAGGGTGTTACAGCAGGGTGGCACGGTGCCCCTTGGGCTGTTACCGGGTCACTGGGGGGGGGGGGAATTGTGTGACGCAACAATAAAATCGGAGCAAATGCTTTTTGGGACCCAGGGGGGTTCTGATAATTGTGTGATGTTTGTGTGTCTGTTTCTATTTCTATCGCACTGCTTGTGCACTCAGCGTTGTACAGTAGGCAAGGGGTTAATTACTGTAATAAGATACAGATGAATACAAGATACATTTACATTCAAGATCAAATGCTAATACAATACATAAACATTAGTGGAGTAACACAAACACCGCTTTCAGTTTCCCCGCGATGGAACTGAGCAGAGAAACTTCAGGAGACCCTTCCTGCACCACCATTCTGTCACGTCATCGCCAGGAAACATCAGCAGGGGGAACTCCTGGTACATTCATGATATTAACAGTGTTCTACGTCTAAAATCATAAAGAAAAAGTAAATTGCAAAAGTGTTCTGTGAGTGTATGTGCCCTTTAATTTATATTATGTAAACAGTGGTGTTCTAAGGTAATTTGTAGATGGACCTTGTTATGAGCTAAGGGGGCCCAGCCTGAAGGCCAGTTAGGGGGGGTTTGGGGTGAGTGCTTATTTGTGCCCTGGGTACCCCTGGAACTATAGCAGGGTGACTGTTACCCCAATGTTTCTATATATCTGTAACCTTGTTATGAGCTAAGGGGGCCCAGCCTGAAGGCCAGTTAGGGGGGGTTTGGGGTGAGTGCTTATTTGTGCCCTGGGTACCCCTCAAACTATAGCAGGGTGACTGTTACCCCAATGTTCTATATATCTGTAACCTTGTTATGAGCTAAGGGGGCCCAGCCTGAAGGCCAGTTAGGGGGGGATTTGGGGTGAGTGCTTATTTGTGCCCTGGGTACCCCTGGAACTATAGCGGGGTGACTGTTACCCCAATGTTTCTATATATCTGTAACCTTGTTATGGGCTAAGGGGGCCCAGCCTGAAGGCCAGTTAGGGGGGGATTTGGGGTGAGTGCTTATTTGTGCCCTGGGTACCCCTGGAACTATAGCAGGGTGACTGTTACCCCAATGTTTCTATATATCTGTAACCTTGTTATGGGCTAAGGGGGCCCAGCCTGAAGGCCAGTTAGGGGGGGATTTGGGGTGAGTGCTTATTTGTGCCCTGGGTACCCCTGGAACTATAGCAGGGTGACTGTTACCCCAATGTTTCTATATATCTGTAACCTTGTTATGAGCTAAGGGGCCCAGCCTGAAGGCCAGTTAGGGGGGGATTTGGGGTGAGTGCTTATTTGTGCCCTGGGTACCCCTGGAACTATAGCGGGGTGACTGTTACCCCAATGTTTCTATATATCTGTAACCTTGTTATGGGCTAAGGGGGCCCAGCCTGAAGGCCAGTTAGGGGGGGATTTGGGGTGAGTGCTTATTTGTGCCCTGGGTACCCCTGGAACTATAGCGGGGTGACTGTTACCCCAATGTTTCTATATATCTGTAACCTTGTTATGGGCTAAGGGGGCCCAGCCTGAAGGCCAGTTAGGGGGGGTTTGGGGTGAGTGCTTATTTGTGCCCTGGGTACCCCTGGAACTATAGCAGGGTGACTGTTACCCCAATGTTTCTATATATCTGTAACCTTGTTATGGGCTAAGGGGGCCCAGCCTGAAGGCCAGTTAGGGGGGGATTTGGGGTGAGTGCTTATTTGTGCCCTGGGTACCCCTGGAACTATAGCAGGGTGACTGTTACCCCAATGTTTCTATATATCTGTAACCTTGTTATGGGCTAAGAGGGCCCAGCCTGAAGGCCAGTTAGGGGGGGTTTGGGGTGAGTGCTTATTTGTGCCCTGGGTACCCCTGGAACTATAGCAGGGTGACTGTTACCCCAATGTTTCTATATAACTGGCCTTCAGGCTGGGCCCCCTTAGCTCATAACAAGGTTACAGATATATAGAAACATTGGGGTAACAGTCACCCTGCTATAGTTCCAGGGGTACCCAGGGCACAAATAAGCACTCACCCCCAAATCCCCCCCTAACTGGCCATGTTGATTGCTATATTCTAATTCCCAGCTATAGGGGGCGCAGTGGAAGCCATCAGAGCCACACACATACCCTGCACTATTAGCCTTGAATATTCCAAGAGTTGCTTTGCTGCCAGGACATAATTAAATTTTCTAACCTTATTTTTTCATTACCCGAGGCACGGAGGTTGCAGTTCTTCCTCACAAATAACCCTATGTGTTGGCTGATGTTGCTTCCCCTTAGGGCCCAGAAACACAGATTCATGTGCAATTTCTGATGCGACTAAGTGCAAGTCCAGGGGTCATTTATAAATTTGCACCTGGGTAGTATCCCATGGCAACCAACCAGCAGCTGGCTGTAAAAAGGCTAATCACTGATTGGTTGCTATGGGATACTGCCCTGGTGCAAATTTGCCCAGTGTTTATAAATGAGTTTATTCTGCATTTCTCTGTTTTATCACCCAGAATCCAGTTTACTCACATTTACAGGCAGGAGAAGAATATTGCCACTAGGTGGCGCTGGCAGTTAATGGGAAATTATTGCTATTTTCAGTGTGAAATTCATTCTCCGGGGCACGGATGCTGTTAGTTGCGCCTATAATTCCTACGCTGAACTGATTGCAGCAAATAATTACACCATAAACTCATGGCACTGGCTCACCCAACGAGCAGATCTGTGCAAGGTTTGGCCACCAAGTCGGCAACTTATAAGTCTCTTTACTGGGCATTCACGCCTGCTGGCAACCATTATTCTGGGGGTGCAGGATACAGAAGTAGCTTGGCAGTTTTATTGATTTTAATAATGATGATGATGATGATGATGAAGGTATATACACACTGACTATTGTCACCTGAATCTGGGCATATATTTGGATACTCATTGATAGATGAGAATCTGGGGGCCCTGACTACTATGGAATGCTACGTTTACAATCTCTTGCTTGCCCTTCTGCCTCCATCTTGTCTTACTGCCTCCCTCTTGCCCTTCTGTCTCCATCTTGTCTTACTGCCTCCCTCTTGCCCTTCTGTCTCCATCTTGTCTTACTGCCTCCCTCTTGCCCTTCTGTCTCCATCTTGTCTTACTGCCTCCATCTTGCCTTTCTGCCTTCATCTTGCCCTACTGTCTCCATCTTGTCCTACTGTCTCCATCTTGTCTTACTGCTTCCATCTTGTCCTACTGTCTCCATCTTGCCCTACTGCCTCCATCTTGCCTTTCTGCCTCCATCTTGCCCTACTGTCTCCATCTTGCCCTTCTGCCTCCATCTTGCCCTACTGTCTCCATCTTGCCCTTCTGTCTCCATCTTGCACTTCTGTCTCCATCTTGCCCCACTGTCTCCATCTTGCCCTACTGTTTCCATCTTGGCCCACTGTCTCCATCTTGCCCTACTGTCTCCATCTTGCCACACTGTCTCCATCTTGCCCTACTGTTTCCATCTTGGCACACTGTCTCCATCTTGCCCTACTGTCTCCATCTTGCCCCACTGTTTCCATCTTGCCCTACTGTCTCCATCTTGTTGTACTGTTTCCATCTTGCCCTACTGTTTCCATCTTGCCCTACTGTCTCCATCTTCCCCTACTGTTTCCATCTTGCCCCACTGTCTCCATCTTGCCCTACTGTTTCCATCTTGCCCTACTGTCTCCATCTTACCCCACTGTCTCCATCTTGCCCTACTGTCTCCATCTTGCCCTACTGTCTCCATCTTGCCCTACTGTCTCCATCTTGCCCTTCTGTCTCCATCTTGTCCTACTATCTCCATCTTGCCCTTCTGTCTCCATCTTGCCCTACTGTCTCCATCTTGTCCTACTATCTCCATCTTGCCCTTCTGTCTCCATCTTGCCCTACTGTCTCCATCTTGCCCTACTGTCTCCATCTTGTCCTACTATCTCCATCTTGCCCTACTGTCTCCATCTTGCCCTTCTGTCTCCATCTTGCCCTACTGTCTCCATCTTGCCTTTCTGTCTCCATCTTGTCCTACTATCTCCATCTTGCCCTTCTGTCTCCATCTTGCCCTACTTTCTCCATCTTGCCCTACTGTCTCAATCTTGCCCTACTGTCTCCATCTTGCCCTACTGTCTCCATCTTGCCCTACTATCTCCATCTTGCCCTACTGTCTCCATATTGGCCCACTGTATTCATTTACCCCATTGTTACCATCTTGCCCTTGTTGTCACCATCCTGCTCTGCAGTCTCCATTTTGCTCTAATGCCCCAGCCTTGTTAACTATAAGTGCTTCTTTATGGGGCCTATGGCAGATTCCCCCATTTGCACCCCCCCGCAGACATATGCGGTACCCGCTGGCCTACATCCTGCCACATATACATGCCATTAGCCAGTGTGCCAGGCTGTGGGCAGACAGTAAGAAGGCTGTGTTGGTCCCAGAGCAGGATAAGGGCCAGCAGATAAGGGCAGACAGTAAGAGCCCAAGCCGAGGCATTTGAAGTTGCAGGCTTGAGGTTGTGCAGGAGCTTGTCCCGCAGCCAAAGTAACCAGCAATGCCCCCGCGCCTCTCTCTCGTCCCCCCGGGGGGGCTCTTAGGAAGCTGAGGTCACCGCTGATGTCATGTGTTTTCAGTGCTGCTCAGGACTAAAGCTGTGAGGGGCGAGTAGACGGGCGGCTGTGCCCACGGTGGCGCCGGATTAGCTGCAAAGCCTTCCTGGGCCGCCCTTGGCCTTATCAATAAAGGAGACTGGCCGGGGGCTGCACGTAGCTGGAGTGAGACATGGGGAATGAGCTTGTGTGGGACCCCCCACCCCCAATACTGTGTATTAAGCAATAAGTATTGGGGGGTCCAACCGTCCCTGCCAAGGACCCCATCTTTCCAAACCCCTTCCCTGCCCATCTCTTCTATACATTTCCCCCCTTCCCCACTGAATCATCTTGGGCAGGTTGAGTAACTGGGCCACCAGGGGCTGCAATATGGCAACTCTGCTTCTCCTCCTTAAAGTTCAACTTTTTATGATGCAGACAATGAATTTATACACTTGAAAGAAAAACACATACACATAACTTGACCAATTGCAAAGCTGTTTAAATGATTTTCATAACATGCTCATATTGATTTAAAGACAATACACTCATTTAAAGGGGAACTTGATATCAGAATAACTTTCTAACTTGCTCTAGTTCTCTTACTCTATGCATTCTCTTTCCTGAACTAATTTCCTTCCTATTCTGCATTCCTATCCAGTTTAAAATTGGTTGCTAGGGATACTTACCCAGCAACCAGAAAGCAGCTTATTTTTAGCTGCCAGCAGGGGGCACTGTAGAACTGTAGCCCATTTAGTGCCCATGGTTGGGTTAGCAATGTGTGGAGCAGAACCTCCAGACCCAAATCTGGTGCCTTATATTACATTAAGGTTAATTTATGAGGGCAGTTACAATTTTGGACACAATTAGTTGTGGTTTTTTTTTACACCCAATGCAGGGAAATGTATTCTCCATTATGGCATTGGCAAAACCCAAAGGGGGGGGGGGATGTGAAACAATTTATAAAGACAAATGTGTCCCCCGCAAAGAGCTGGAGTATGAAATACAACATCCAATTCACTTTTATTCTACTGATTTGTAAACAGAGATCTACTAAAGGCCAATGAGCTGTTATTACCCCCCCCCCCCCCCCCCATAGTGAAGGTGCTTGTTGCCATCAGCAGTGCCGAAACAGTAAGGTTTTCAAAGTAACCAGTAGGTGGCGCAGTATCCATACAAAATGACATTCTATTTAAACACCAATAGTAGCAGGGTGTTACACTGCATTAGCCATAGATCAAAACATGAAAATTACAGTGAGTGATACATTTTATTGAATTCTAAAATTTTTGGGACACTTAGGTCCCTTCTACGGGCACCCTTTGGGTTCAGGAGTCACAACTAGCAGTGTATTGAATATAAAGAGACAAAGGCAAGCTTGGCTATGGGGAGGCAAGCGGCTGGAGCCCACGGTTAGGAGCTGCCGCCATTACAATGTACAACATTCAGTTGCCGTATGAAAAACCTGTCGGCATTATGTTGTAGTCAGTCGTAATGCCCACCCGCAGCCGCGGACCCCCAGTCAGAAAGGGGGGAGAAGTAGAAACGGGTACTGCCAGCTCCTCCAAGTGCAGCCCCCTGAATATGAACGACTCCCCAGGGACTACTTCAATAATATTGCATTATAAATGTATTCCACCAGGAAAACCCCATATTGGCGCTTTATAAATACATGTTAATAATAATGGTGGCTAGCACTGGGACACAACGGCTAGTGGCGCCGGCAGCACTAATGAAAGGAAATTCAGATCCAGAGTCACTGAGGATTAATAAAGAAATGGAACTCGGGACTATATCACAGTATTAGCGGCACTCCGGCTCCATCTGCTACATGCGCTGGAACATTCCAAATGACATCATAATTTGCATGAGTGATGTCATCATGAAGGTCTAGGTGCTCCAAAATGGTGGTCAGTATCAGGGGCAAATATATTGTAGCCTGCACATCTGGGGCAATAGCTGGCTGACTTTGGGGTGCACTAGTGGCCCCCATTGCTTGATAGGGGTAAAAGCGAACCGGTTCGTGACTGCTTAGAAACAGTGCAGAGAAGCACAGACAGAGTTAAAGAGATTAACCCTTACATTGCTGAGCCAAACTTCCAACTTCTTCATGCTCAGTCACAGTGAGAGGGGCCTGTAGTGCAATTGGTGTGTGCCAGTGGGCATGTAGGGTGCAGCTGATTGTAAATGGGCACTGGGCAGAGGGGGTGACACAGCTCTGCCATTAAATGGGGCCAACATAGGAACATCCGAGGGGAGCAGCCATGATTGAAGATGGGAACCAAAAGCACTGATTCCAGGTCTGGACTGGGCTTCAAAATAGGCCCTAGCAAGTACACAGAGGCCCAAATAGCCCCCCCCCCCCCACCTTACAGCAGCCCCTTTGGCATTTGCCAGAACCCACAGATTGCCAGTCCGGGCCTGACTGACTCTAATAACAGAGCCCTGCTGTAGCCAAAGATGGAGCCTGTACTTGGTGCTACACGGCACTCACCCTGGCGCAGAGCAATCCGTGTATTCATAAGGTGCCCACATAGTACAGCACCCACACTGATATGTTGATATGTGCACAGTGTCGGACTGGGGGTGCCAGGGGCCCAACAGAAAACCTTAGCCCTTAGGCCCACTCTCCCCTTCTCTGTTCACTCACTTTCTTTAGTCTCTTAATTACTTCTTTTTACATACTATTATCTATCCTTTCCTCCATTTCTTCTGTTTCTTCTCATATAGAGATGAGTAATGGCCATGGTATAGGGATATAAGGCAAATGGTTGGATGAGCAGGGGGGCCCCCCGGGAGTTTCCCCTATCCTGGTGGGCCAGTCCGACACTGTATGTGCAATAGGGAAAGCTACACGGCTGTGAGATCTCTATTCATTCGCCTTATTCGCTCCCCAGTTTGTCAGCAAATAGCTATGCAGTGCGGGGCCCCTGGGAGTGGCCCTGTTATCAGCACTAGTGCTTATGAATGCTCCTACTTGGCTGCTTGACCTGCAGGGCCAGTGCTGTCTCCCAGGGATCCCGGGTTATCTCAGTGACCCCAGAGACCTCAGCGCAATCTCAAGTTTGATGACGAAAATGCCCCCCCCTCCCCTCGCCAAGTCCTCTCCAGTGTCTGGCACGGAGCTGGGGAAGGAACCACAGAAATAGCAAGCCCGATAACCCCCATGGCGGCACTTCTAGGGGTCCCCCGGTGAGAACAGGCCGTGCACTCCCTGTACGTTACTGGGCCAGTGTTCTCCTGCACGTCCCAAACTGGGGGCCAAAGCCACACAAACAGCGCCGTGTCCCTTCTGTCTTACACTGCCAATAGGTTACTGGGCCCCACAGATAGTTCATTTTAGGGCCACCAAATCTTCCAGAAGTTGACCTAATTTAGCCATATTTATAATGAAATGACCATTAGATTAGTGCATTAAATTGATGGCGACAGGGCCCCCACACAAAAAATCTGTGGAGGGGCCTGGCACGCAACAACTACTAACTGAAACTCAGCAGAAGTCGCTATAGTCGCTATAGAAGAAGCAGACCCCACATTCTGGGACCTCCTGTCCCCTGGGACCCCCCCCCCCCCACGACCACAGGGTCTGCTTTCTCTATAGTTACACCAGTGCTCACATTGCTGGGCCTGTATAACGGCTGCAGGGTCGGACTGGGCCTCCGGGAAACCGGGAAAAATCCTGGTAGGCCCCGGCGGCCCAGACCCGACTCTTGTGGTGCTCCCCCTGCCCGACCGCTCCTCCCCTGACGCGTTAAATTTACGCGCTCTGGATAGGATGTTGGGTGGGGGACCCTGCAAGGGGGGTTAGTGGGCCCTTCACCCCCCAGTCCGACCCTGAATGGCTGTTGTGGGGTAGCTAAGTGGGGGGCAGATATAGTAGGGCAAGATGTAGAACACTTTTGGCAAATGCCAGATTGGCTGCTGTAAGATGCTGTAGTCATTATTTATTGGGCCTTTGAGAGACTATTTGGGCCCCTTTATGCCTATTTTGAAGCCCCCACACTGCATTGCTATCCCCCGTGCAAGGCCTGTGTTTGCCAGGCTGGGGCCTCGGGAATGGGGGCCACACACAGGGAGGAGGTAGTGCCTGGATATATACTTTGCTGGGGGGCCCATGGAATCACTGTTACACCCCTGATTTATGCCACCTCCATCTGTACAAGGAACATGCCATGGGTTGCCCAGATCTGTGGCACTTTGCAGTTAAGTCAATGGGGCAGTGATCATAATGACAAGGGGCAATAACCCCTTGTTGCAATCCGTCACGTTCCCATGGGGCTCACCTACCCCTGTAGATTTTTAATTTCAGCCACCAGATAACTGGGGATGGTGGGATACGCAGTTCATCATTCTCCTGGAAGCCACACAGGACAAAAAGGACCCAGGCCTCTTGACATCTCCATCCCCGTCAGTCATTGTTTGTGCTGTGTCTGTGCCAGAGGAAAGTGCCGGGGGCCGCCTGTGCCCAGGTCCCCCCTATCTCACCCTGACAATACAGGATTTCCACTAACGCTTCCCCCCCTCTCCTCCTCGCTCTTTTCTTCTCCTTATCAGTCGCCCATTTTCCTGTTTTCTTGCCCCTGTGGCCCCTCTCTAGCACTCAGCGAGATGATACAAATGGAGTCTGTCCGAGTATTTCCTACGGGTCCCAGATAGCGACAGACAGGGAGTCTCAGGGCAGCGTTATGGGGGACAAACTGGTGTCGCCACGTCGGAAAGGGAGACCGGAGAGGTTAGGGACGATGACGAAGAATCTTCCAATCAATGCGCCTCATTCTACAGCCGATCTGTATTTCTCCTTCTTTTGGCTCTTTCTATTTCTCACTATTTACTATATTGGAATATGGGGCTGATTTACCATGATAGGTGCACCAGTGCAGTAACCCATAGCAACCAATCAGCAGTAAGCTTTGATCTTTGTTAATTAGGCACAATTTTTTTTCATAAATTTAACATATAAGCACTTGTGGGCTGCCCTAGCCCCTGGTGCCTATATGTGTCCTATTTGGGGCCCCTATACCATGCCGCCCAATACATGGCCCCAGAAAAAACTGAACCCCCTTTAGTTGTACTGCCTGTACCGACCTGATGGGGGCGCTGCAGCAGGCAGACAGCAATTATTTTTCTTTATCAGTCAACTACAAATTCAAAAACAAATGCAAAGATCTAAGTGGTTGCTATGGTTACCTGCCCTGGTGCAATTTTGCATAGCCACCCTATTGCCTCCGCTTGCACTGTGCTACAGACAGGTAGGGACACATACAGAACTCTTGGCTTTCCTTTTCTGGTTATAAGCAGTAAAAAAGCCAGGGAGGATTCACGTTCCTACATTACATTCTATATCCTTAGCGAGAAAGAAAAAATAAATGCAAAAATTCCTAATTTCTCTAAATAAAAAAGGGATTTTTAAACAAATGGACAGATGTGAGCACTAGGTGGCGCTGCAGTACAGCCCTGATCTGAGCCATAGCAGCTCCCATGTGATTCCCTGTCATCTCAGCTATTATATTGGATATAAATTTATTTCGTTATTTAATGCCAAAATACCTTGCAAATAGCACATCAAAATAGTGATGGGAAAAACACCCAAAGCTGCCCCATGTGTCACTTAAGGGGGCCCCATTGGGTGGGTGTTATACTGAGCACCCTGGAACTTCTCGACTGGCTACAAGCCCTTCTAGTTCAGCGAGCAGTCTAATTTCATGGCTAAAGGTTAGTCTAACACAGGGAATGATCATACATAGTAACTGAGGTTGAATAAAGACACACCCATAAAGGTCAAGCTTTTACTACAATTACATTTTATCCTTCTAGTTATTCCGGATGAAATTTTATGACATTTATGACACGTCAATTAGACGACTGCGTGGATTAACAACGTACTAAGAAAATGAATGTCAGTAACCCTGACAAAGCGGCCAACCCGTTCCTGAAGCTATCTAATGTATCTGCCAGTACAGCCACGACTTCCCACAACTTCCCAGCTCCCAGGAAGCTTCCTTTATTCCAATCCCAAGGGATGTCCTTGTGTCCTGTGGAAACATCCAATGGTAAATAAGCAGCATTTTATAGTGTGGGTTTATATATTTATACCCAGGGCCGCCATCAGGGGGGACAGTCCCCCCGGGCCCGGGAGATCTTTACTTTTAAAGGGGGCCCGGCCGTGCTACAGTTTTTTGACTAGCTCGGGCCCCCTTTAATCAATTAAGGGCCATCTATTACGGGTCCTGTCATCAGTAGTAGAATCTGTTTGGTCGCCCCCCATGTGTGACATGTGACGTCAGAACACAGGGGGCGCAGCCTTATTAAAGGGCCTGTCTCCTTTCCCGTGGAGACACAAGCAGGGTCGGACTGGGCTGCCCGGACACCGGGAAAAATCCCAGTGGGCCCCAGCAGCCCAGATCCGACCCTTGCTGCGCTCCCCCTGCCCGACTGCTCCTCCCCATGCGCATTAAACTTACACATGCTCAGGGGAGAATGCCGGGTGAGGCCCCTGCAGGGGGTTAGGGGGGACCCCTGTTGGGGGGTTAGGGGATGCGGCCGGCTGGGGCACCTGCAGGGCCCCTGGGGCGGGAGACCTGATGGGCCCTGCACCCCCCAGTCCGACCCTGGACACAAGTGAGAAGGCATTGTTCGGCAAGTATCGCCGGAGGTGCTGCCAGAGCAGCCAAAGAAGACCCTGGAGGAGAAAGAAGACTACAAAGAAAGAAAAAGTTTATTGGTTCCACTGAACACCAGTCTGATGGGGGCACTGTCTCATAGGGGGCACTGGCCAGCATAGAGTTAGGGGGGCCCTGTGTATGGGGGCAATTGGGGCCCCTGTGTATGGGGGTAATTGGGGCACTGTCTGATGGGGGCACTGGCCAGAATAGAGTTAGGGAGGCCCTGTGTATGGGGGTAATTGGGGCACTGTCTGATGGGGGCACTGGCCAGCATAGAGTTAGGGGGGCCCTGTGTATGAGGGCAATTGGGGCCCCTGTGTATGGGGGCAATTGGGGCCCCTGTGTATGGGGGTAATTGGGGCCCCTGTGTATGGGGGTAATTGGGGCATTGTCTGAAGGGGGCACTGGCCAGAATAGAGTTAGGGGGGCCCTGTGTATGAGGGCAATTGGGGCCCCTGTGTATGGGGGTAATTGGGGCACTGTCTGATGGGGGGAATGCCCTGCCCTGACTCCAGGGGTCTGTTATTAGGTGAGATACCTCCCTGCCTAGTAAAGAACCTTGTATGTATGTATGTATGTATGTATGTGTGTATGTGTGTATGTATGTATATTTTTATTTATAAAGTGCTACTTATGTACGCAGCGCTGTACAGTAGAATACATTAATACAAACAGGGTGTTAATAAGATAATAGATAAATACAAAGTATAATAATAAATACAGATAAATACAGCAGCAATAAGTTAAGAGTCAAAGACACAAGAGGATGGAGGTCCCTGCCCCGTAGAGCTTACAGTCTATATGGGAGGGTAACTTACAGACACAAATAGGCAAATGTAAGTGCTGTAGGTCACAGTGGGTGGCACTACAATATAAGTGCCACATCTTTGGAAGGGTTATTTAGTGTAGAGTCCTGCACTGGGTCAGGTAACCACAAAATACCCACAAAGCGGTCTGGTTTTGGGTGATAGTCCCTGTTTCTGTGCCGGCAGACTGTGGGTAAGCCACCTGGGTACCCGGCTAAGGTGCGGGAATGATCCCTCCCACCCGTCCCTGGGGATACTGCAAGTGGTTTTCCCTTACCCTTCTGATCTGGCTCCAGAGTGACATCACTTCCAGTTCCCCAGGTTCCGGGTTGAAAGGTAAGTTACCTATTTGCTTGCCAGGTTGGGTCAATCAAACACCAGCCGGGTAGCAACCCTAGTTGCACTTACATTGTAGCAATTTATGAACAGAAGTGCAGGGTGCAAAGTGGCATTTTGTGCACAAATAGCAATGTTTTTTACCCATAATGTAGTATTTTTTTCCCACCCACAATTCCTGTGTAAGATGATGTGCTCTGAGTTGTGTCTAAAGTTGGCCATACACAGTAAGATTTGCTCGTTTGGTGAGGGCCCTAGGGCCAAACGATGCATTGCAATGAAGGGGATTGGAAAAGTCAGAGCGAGGCCCACGTCAATGAGCCGATGTGGTTCCCTATCCAATGAAAAAACAGACGTGTCAAATTGACATCTGGCCAATTTTTGGTGGGTGTGTATTGGGGGCCAGACCAGTTAGGGTTGGCATTGGTGGGCAATTTGGCGACTAAAACATTGAATGCAAAATGTTGCAGGGGGTACAATTACACTTACAATATCGGTAAACAGGGAATTGCTGCATCTGCAGCCCTTCCCTAACCAAACTATTTCTATTTAATGATGAGTGAGCTGTTACTTTAAGTACATGCAGTACTTAAGGGGTTAATCTTGTGCTCACTGCGCGGGATTGGTTGTGGGCCGGAAGGAGAATGTACCCGGTGCCTGTGAGTAATTCCCACAGGCGGATGAAAGCAGCTTAGTACCTGCATTATTTGTGCTGAGGATGCTGCCTGAAACCAAAACTTCCTCTAATGTTGCTCATTGCGTATAGAACACATGGCAGCAAGTGGAGCAAGCTACATGGGCAACTGTATGGTCAGATACCTTGCTATTTGCTATACAGCAAATGTATGACCCCAGCCTATGCCTCCATCCCAAGCCCTTTGTGTACTTCAAAGCATAATTGTTGTTGCTTTTAGGGCCCCCCTATATCTTGCCCTACTTTTATCATGTATTTAAAGCGGCACAATAAATCCTGTGACCAAAAAGGGAACAACCCTTAATGATATAGAAACAGAATATATATTTATTTATAGAGCGCCATTATCTCCTGCAGGGCTGACTCACATACAAACAATTCCCATCAATCAGCTCCATTAGCCAAGCGGCCATAACCAGCAGTGCAGCTCCACAGCCTGGGGAAGCTCAAGCAGCAAGGGGGCTCGGAGGAGGGAGGGTGGGCCGCCTTTCCATTCAGTATCTGCAGGGTTCTGGTAGATCCATAGTCCCCAGGGATAATGTTATTATTTGTGAACAACTTTGTACTTTGTCCCTGACTTGGCTGCAAACATTGTGTGGCCTGAAACAAACAGCTTAACCCCATAGTCACCTAAATCCAACGCTCAGGCTATGGAAACACTCAGGGCTGGTTTTAAGGTGCCAAAGGGCATTTACAAACATTACAGGGGCCCCTCTGGCGGGGCAGGAATTAAAGAAAGGGTTGGTGGGGCGGGGGTCCCTGAACCTGCATGAAGGCTTGAACCCTAAACTGAGTTGGGGGAATGAAAACCTAAATTGGTTCAGTGTCCCACCAACAAAATGTGCTGTTACTTGTCTACAGCACCCTCTGATGCTGGAGATGTAAAATGTATATAAAAATAGGAGAAATTGTATTGTATTACCCATGTATTATAAGGGATAATGTACCCCCTACTGTAAATGATAAGGATATTAGCAGTCACTGAGGGGTTCTGTGCCCATATAAAGGCACAAGGCTGCAGGCTGAGTTATACAGGGAACTCTGAGTATCACTCATGTATTATAAGGGATAATGTACCCCCTACTGTAAATGATAAGGATATTAGCAGTCACTGAGGGGTTCTGTGCCCATATAAAGGCACAAGGCTGCAGGCTGAGTTATACAGGGAACTCTGAGTATCACTCATGTATTATAAGGGATAATGTACCCCCTACTGTAAATGATAAGGATATTAGCAGTCACTGAGGGGTTCTGTGCCCATATAAAGGCACAAGGCTGCAGGCTGAGTTATACAGGGAACTCTGAGTATCACTCATGTATTATAAGGTATAATGTACCCCCTACTGTAAATTATAAGGATATTAGCAGTCACTGAGGGGCTCTGTGCCCATATAAAGGCACAAGGCTGCAGGCTGAGTTATACAGGGAACTCTGAGTATCACTCATGTATTATAAGGGATAATGTACCCCCTACTGTAAATGATAAGGATATTAGCAGTCACTGAGGGGTTCTGTGCCCATATAAAGGCACAAGGCTGCAGGCTGAGTTATACAGGGAACTCTGAGTATCACTCATGTATTATAAGGGATAATGTACCCCCTACTGTAAATGATAAGGATATTAGCAGTCACTGAGGGGTTCTGTGACCATATAAAGCAATGTATATATATATATATATATATATATATATATATATATATATATATATATATATATATATATATATATATATATATATATATATATATTACTGGTTAATCAAGGTTTTTGTGCATTAAACTGGTATAATTTACAGAGGTTCCTGTTGATAACAGATTATGTTATGGTTACATGACGTTGGGGACAAACAGACGGGGTGCAAGAACAGCAGTTCTAATGAGGTTTATTACACATTAAACAGCCAATAGACAAGGAAGTAAGAGTCGCTGCTTCTCTGTTCTGTGGCCCCAGGATCATGCGCCATTTGTCAGCAGCTCAGAGTCAGGAGACAGGGTTGCACAATGTATTATGAGCTAAAACAGAGCTGAAAGTTGCCCCGTCAGGTTTTACTGGTGATCATTCATGTGCCACTGGCTGTGCGCCCAATACTGTGCCAAGCACCAAGGCTGAACATCTCCTGTAGCCTAAGCACAATACAGGGGAACTTGAATCTGAATGTTTCATTGTGTGCAAAGAATCAGTAGAAGTAAATAGGTGTTAGAAGTCACTTATTAATAAACCAAAAGGCAAAGAAATTCAATATACCATTAAGTGTCCCTTTATTAAGCAAATATGGGCATATGCACTAAGGTGAAGGTAATTCACAAGATGAATCTAAATGCACTGAAGGAACAGTAACACCACAGTATAATATCCTGTATGATTTTTGCCAGTTACGGGCCTTCTTTATTAATATTTGGGCAAGGTGCAGAGTGGAAATCTAGGTGCAAAGAGAACAGGGGCATCATTTACATCAGGGTCCCCAACCTTTCTTACTTGTGAACCATAGTCAAATGTAAAAAGACTTGGGGAGCAACACAAGCACCATAAAAGTTCATGCCAAATAAGGGCTGTGATTGGCTATTAGGGGCCTCTATGCACCCTATCAGCTTACAGGGGCTTTATTTGGTAGGAAATCTTGTTTTTATTCAACCAAAACTTGCCCCCAAGTCAGGAATTCAAAAATAACTCCCTGGTTTGGGGGCACTGAGAGCAGCACCCAAGGGGTTGGGGAGCAACATGTTCCCCCCGAGACACTGGTTGGGGATCCCTGCTTTACATATACCCTGGCCCTACTGTATGCTCTGCACCTCGAGAACAAAGCACTGGGGGGCACAAGGTAGCCCTGTTCTTACTGCATTTGCACCGTACTAGGGCAGAGTGGGATTCAAAATAGGCCCTGGCCAGTCTGGGCCTGTACCCTACTCCCACCCGCAGGTATTTATGGAGGGAGTGCAGGTCATGGGTCTAATTTGGTTTGCAATGACCTTCGCCTATAGGCACTCAATCATGGGGCAGGGCACACACAGCAGCTTCAACCTGTTTTTTGCCTTTATAAATGGGTTTTGGCTTTGTGCCCTAGCA
Source organism: Xenopus tropicalis (assembly GCF_000004195.4). Taxonomy (NCBI): domain Eukaryota; kingdom Metazoa; phylum Chordata; class Amphibia; order Anura; family Pipidae; genus Xenopus; species Xenopus tropicalis. The sequence continues at coordinate 150,557,037 of NC_030681.2, forward strand.
ACTGTGCCAATAGCACAGAGCCCTCATGTCTGTTAAGCAGGCCATACACAGGCAGATTTCAGCTGCTGATTCGGGCCCTTCAGACCGATTTGGGGCACCCCTGATGGGCCTACCCGGCTGATACCTGCTCTGAGGACAGTGGCAGTTGGGGAGTTTGACTGGGGCGGTATACCTGCCAAACCGTAATGCAGGTGCCCTAAGGCGAGCTCAGGGAGGACAGAAACCTGCCAAATCAAGATCTGCCCAATTTTAGGCCAGATCTTGATTAGGTAGGTATGATATTCCATTGGATCATCTGCTTGATGATGTGGTCCTCGATCCGCTGGCACCTATGCCCGCTGTTGTAATCCAATTGTTTGGCTCTAGGGTCAAGCGATTAAATTAGCCCAATATCGCCCACCATAGGTTGCCAAACACACGGATCTTACCATTAGTCTGCCTTTTCTAAAATAAAAAAGTATGTTTCCCAAAGCAGCCTGATTAAAGGAGAAGGACAGGTAAAAACTAAGTAAGCTTTATCAGAAAGGTCTATGTAAACACTGCACTGAGTCCTCTATCAAAAGAAACAGGATTTCTTGTCTCCTTTTTTCCTGTGCCAGAGTCTGCGCAGCTCTCTCCTGTTCCCCCTCCCATAAGAATGCTAAGAACTCCCTCTCCCCCTTAGGAATGTGTGATCTGAGCCAATCAGCAGGAAGCTTCCTCATAGTCTTACAAACTGCACATGTACAGGGGGTCTCGGTCCAGGAGTGAGGCATTATGGGAATTTTGTTTACGGAGCTCAGCATTTTTTTTTCCTATGAGGCTTCTGATCATCTGAATGGGAGAAATATGGGGAGACTTAAGGGCACTATTGAGACAACTGAATGCCTGCAGCTTGGGATTAACTCTTTATTAGCCTTTCCTTCTCCTTTAAGGATCATTGCACTAATACTGGCCACACAGGGGACAAGATACTATCCTACCAGCAGTCACACTGTGATTTAGATGCAGTAAAGGCTACATATTCCCACTGTGTCACTGCCATGGGAAAGGGACAGGGTATATGCCCTTTTGTGCTTACACTGAACAGGAAACAAGTCTGCTTCCAAACAATCATCCGTTCCCATGATATGAGTCTTCTCTGAGCAGCAGGGCAGCTCCCGTCATCATCCTACGCCATGACTGCCCAAGTGGCCAGAGCCGGGATGCAACATCTAAAAGATAAATATAGGCATAAAAGAAAAACATCAGATTCAGTGATCCTATCAAATGACCGTTATAGGGGGTTGTTCACCTTTAAAATAACCTTTAGTACAATGTAGAGAGTACAATTCTGGGACAATTTGTAATTGGTCTTCATTTTTTATGATTTGCAGTTTTTATTGATTATTTAGCTTTTTGTTCAGCTGCTCTCCGTGTTCAATTTTCAGCAGCTGTCTGGTTGCTAGGGCCCAAATTAACCTAGCAACTAGGCAGTGGTTTGAAAGAGAGACAGGAATGTGAATAGAGGAGGGCCTAAATAGAAAAAAGTAACAATAACAATAAATCTATAGCCTCACAGAGCAGTTTTTTTGGGGTTCTGGGGTCAGTAGAAGGCGAACTACCCCTATAAGTAAACAGGAAGAGAGATTGTACAAGACACACACTGCTTTTAATTGCAATTACATTTACTAATAACTTTATATTAACCACAAATATTTCATAAATGTACTCTGGAAAATTGCCTAGAAAGACAATGCTTTTTTATTAGGCAAAAAACCTGCCCTTTTTATTTTGTCCTTGAGGAGGGAAAGTGATTTGCTTTCTCCCTTCACCTGCAGGTTTGTTTATTGGGAACCAGGAACTGCCCAACTCTTATCTTTCTGTGGGCAGCAGGTACTTAAAGGGACACTGTCATGATATTTATGGGGTACTTTTTATTTCTAAATGACACTGTTACACAGCAAATAATTCCCTCTGCCATTTAACCTTTTATTCTTGAACCAACAAATGTATTTGTAGCTGTAATATTGGTGTGTAGGCGCCATCTCAGTGCCTTGTGCCTGAGTCTGAGCTTTCAGCCAGCGCTACTCATTAGAACTGCTTTCAGCTAACCTATTGTTTCTCCTACTCCCATGTAACTGGAGGAGTCCCAAGCCGGACTTGGATTTCTTACTATTGAGTGCTATTCTGATACCTACTGGGAGCTGCTATCTTGCTCCCTTCCCATTGTTCTGCTGATCGGCTGCTGGGGGTGAGGGGGGGATATCACTCCAACTTGCAGCGCAGCAGTAAAGTGTGAGTGAAGTTTATCAGAGCACAAGTCACATTGCTGTGGCACCCTGGGAAATGAAGACTATGGTTAGCCCCATTAAATATAAAAATTTTTTTGCATTTTCAAAAAACAGATTACAATGCAGGATTCTGCTGGAGAAGCTCTATAAACTGATGGGTTTTGAAAAAAACATGTTTTCTCATAACAGTGTTCTTTTTCGCTTCCTGGTAGACAAACGTGCAAGTCACACTTGGCGTATAGGAGGACCTTACGCAAATAGCGCAATATTATTCCTAAACGGATCAAAATATTCGCAGGAAAAGAGTGTAGAGGTTACGCAAATAGCGTAATGTTACACCTACAGGCTTCGCACCACTCCCTTTGCTTACGGCCCCTCCCCTCCTGACTGGCCGCTCATGTGACTGAGTCAGGCGGTATTATGCGGAGGGCGGGGCCTGTTGCTGGGTGAGTATATACCGCTAGACTGAGGGGGTGACTTGTGCAGCTTGATTCCTTAGTGTGAGTGAGCAGCAGCCCTCAGGTAAGGGAACAGAGCGCTTACACCCTTCCGCCTGTTATGTTTGTGGGACCTCTAGTATAAATTGTAACCCCCTATTGGCTATTGATAATGGGATTTACCGCTTTCCAATTCTGTGAAGTTTCTTTCTTTCCGCTTGTAGCCTTGGCTGGTACCATTGTGGCTAGAGGGGTCCTTTAATATGAGGCGTTTTCCCGGAAAGTTCGGGGCAAATATAAAATATAGGTGACCAGCATTGCTTAAAACTAGTTTAAAAGCCCTGGTCCCACGGCTGCTGCGATTAAGGAAAGGGAGCGGGGTGCCCGGCTTGTACCCCCAGAGCAGCGCGGAGAGGAGTAAGCGGATTGGGCGGCGAGTCATGTGACCGTGTTATGGCTGTGCCTTGTTTACTGGAACCTTGTCCTTACCGGAAGTAAGCGCTAAATAATTCTCCCCCCCCCCCCCCTCAGAGGGGTCACAATGGTACAGTCCTGTTATAACTCCAGCTTTTATCTGCTGCCAGCTGCTGGAATGGGCCCTGCCCTCTCTCTACCCACATTCAGGGTTGGCAGGTTTTCTGCCAAATTGGGCTACTAATGTAAAGCCCAGGGGGGCTTCCAAAGCACAAACCCGCCAAGGTACAAATTTGGGTTAGTTTTGGGTTTGTAGTTTAGAAACTAGCCAAAGTTTTATTCCTCTGACATGCCTATCCCAGTGCATGCTGGGTAATGTAGTTTGTATCATCCTATTAGCCTATGGATAAGATTAATATAAAACTACAATACCCAGAATGCAATTATAGACAGAAGCTCCCTTTTCTATTCCTCTTTGCTGAACCTGAAGCAGCAGAACTACAGTAACCTGCAGGGACTGGGCACAGAGGGCAGGGAAACATCAGCCATCCCAGTAACTGGAGAGGGGGCGCAGGGCATGGATAGTGATTATACGCTTTAAAAAGGAATATTTTCCCATATATACTTTTATTTTTTAGACCTTTTTTTTTTTCACTGTGCATATTGGGCTGGTATAGGGCTACTTTCAAAGTGGTTTTGGGCTATTTTAGAACTGACTGGTTTGGGAAAAATAAATCTGGCAACCCTGACCCCACATTTCCCCTCTGGATTTCTTAGTGATGGTTGATATTAGCACTTTGCACTGCTAGTGTCAGTCGTTCAACTCAGACGCTCTGTCAGCAGCTTGAGGGTTAAGTGCCAGTGGAACAGACCATTGCCCCTCTAATCATGGGTGTCCCCCCGCATGTAATGGAACAGTAACACCAAACTATAAACGTATCTTACAGTAAAGAATACAATGTACTCTCGCCCTGCACTGGTAAAACTGTTTGCAGGTAGATTCCCATTGTATCCCACAGAACTTTTCTGTTATCTACTATGTAACCTGTGCCTTTTCTCCCTTTTCCAGCTTGGGGCAGTAAACAAGCTTTGTTTATATATAAACTATAGCCGTGTTCCTGAAGCGAAAATACTTTTACCAGTGCGGGGCTACAGTACAGTATTTGTATTACTTTAAAACCCTTTTCTGGTGTTACTGTTCCTTTAAGGGGGGCTGAATAACTAGTTGTACCTATGGGCTGTCCAGGAAGTGCCTTACCTACCGGGTAGGGTTAATCATACTCTAGTTTGATTGGGTGAGGGGGTGGCACTGCCCTTTGGCTGACTGTAAAAGAACATTGGGGTTTAAAAGCATCTGTATTGGGCACAGCTGGGCAGGCATTGGTATGGGGGGGGGGGGTTCAGGGATGGGCATGCAGTACTTGCTGGTCTCCTAACTCCCCCATTGTGGCTGCATTACCCATACTTCTCACACTGACAGTGATGTAATGCAGGAATGTCCCCCCTCTGGAATTCCCAGAATCCTCTTGGAGGTGCCACTCAAGGGGACTGGGGGGGGGGGGGCAGGGTGGAGGTTGTCACTTCCTCATTGAGCAGTCACATGCCCTGAGTAGTTTCCCCTCCTACTTATGGTTTCCTAGAGGGTGTAGGAAGGGATTAAAGGGGAAGTATAAGCTACGTGTGAATGTAATTGCTATAGGGAGCAGCGGCTGGGGATCAAAGCCATTCTCCTCCAGGTCTGTCAATCACCCGGCTTCTGCTGCATTCTCTCAGGAATATAAACTGTCATGTTTAGGGAAGTTTACATGGATTTACAGTCTTTTATTGTACAAAGAAGTTTGGGTGGAGTTTCCCTTTAATGATACATTTAGTGCCTGTGTTTACTGCAGCTTTGATACAAGGCCGTCCCTGCCCTTATCGTGTGATTGGCTGCTCCAGTAGGCCTGCTTGGGCCTGCGCTGATATCCAATGCTGCTTGTATCTGTAATTATATTCCGGCTGATACTATTGGGAAATAATATCTGCTTGTTTCCAACTCTGTACAAGGGCGGTCGGATAGAGTTACAGGCCCAAAGCCAAGGTCTGGGGTTTGTTTTTTAATCTCTGATTTTGAAAGTTTCTGTAATTATAGAGGTAGATACTTAAATAGATATGATTGTTTCAAGACCATAGAAACCAGCACAGATTTAGACCTCAACCACAAGAGCTTACACTCTAAAGCAGAACTATTTAACCCTTACATCCCCCTCCAGTGTGTGTTTTGGAGACTGGGTGGCTCCTCCATCCCTGCATGGTGTTGCCAACCTATTATTGGTATAAAGTAGCCACAAGTAATACAGCTGACAGTTGCACCTGATCTGCCTTGAGCGTTACATGGTGGATTTATGAAAGGAAAGTCCATTACTGGAAGGGAATTGGCAGCTCTGCCCTAGTGGAAACCTGCATATTGATTTGATGCATTATGCATTAGAGCTCTCCTGAGAGCGTGCGAGACTGCTGGGCGCTGTAGGTGTGGGCACACAATCTCCATAGGGGGTTTGAGAGCTCAAGGTACCCTTCCTTAGTGATCCTTAGCAACTACCCAGTGACCCATAAATGCAGTTCATTGCTTTACTACTCTCTGGAAACTTAAGCAGTTAACTACTCTTCCGATAATTTTTGTTTCTAAATGTGTTGTCCTCTTCTAGGGGAGTCCTGCAACAATGTGGCAGCCTGTAGTCGTACTCTGCTTCCTGGCCTCCATTGCCAGCGCCCGGCATCTCCCCTTCTTTGCCCCCTTGTCTGGTGATATGGTGAATTATATCAACAAGATGAACACTACATGGAAGGTGAGTGGCAAGAAGCCGATCTGCTCGTAGTGGTGGAACTGGTAGGGAATCATTCATTTGTAAGGTCAGCCATTTTGTATGGTGGGAGAGCGGAGGGGCTGCATTAGTGTGAGTCTGCTGAGCTGCCATTTTGCTCCTCTGAGTGTTAGCCTTCAGTAAAATACCTGTACTTTTAAAAATTAAGGTGGCCATATACTGTAAGATTTGTGGCCATACACAGCACAGTTATATTGTGCTAATGCGATTGTTAGGCCCTAGGGCAATGAAGGGGATAGGAAAAGTCTGAATGATCGGATAAAAAATTAAGCCTGTCCAATCGACATCTGGCCAATTTTTGGCCAGATATCAGTTGGGGAGGCCTGTCGGAGGGCCCCATGCACGGGCAGATAAGCTGCAGAGTTTAAATTGGGCCCTAGATGTGTGGCCATGTGGCCTTTAAACTACAAATCCCTTCCACAACCGCTTTGTACTGCCAATGTCCGTCTGTTTGTGGGACACACTAATAAGCAGTGCCCTAGTTTACCGCCCAGTCTAGTTCTAGATGGGTTAACTGGACTAGAGAGGCTACTCATAGGGCCCTATCTGTGTCTTTTTATTGCTAGGGAAGGGAGAAACAATGTAGGTCTCTATAAAAATATATTTAATCGGCTCATATGTAAAACCCTGCTTCATCTAAATAAACCATTTTCATATAAATATACTTGTTTAGCAGTATGTGCCATTGGGTAATCCTAAATAGGAAACTGCCATTTTATGTACTAAGGGCCGCCCCCTGGGATCATAGGAGTCACAGTGCACACAAACAAGCCAAGGCACACATACATGCTAGGCCCCATCAGCCAATGAATGGGCAGAGTTCTGCCTTTTGCTCCCACACTACTTCCTGTTACAGTTAGAGCTGCATCACTTCCTGTCAGCTGATCTCTGAGGGAGCACACAGCCCATCACTAAATGGTGGCTCAAGGGAAAGGATGTAAAGGGGAGAGCTGGGTGACTGGTCAGGTGACAGACCAACCAGAACAAAGGTTGGGCACTTAGTGACGCAGGAGCCTGGATAGCTCTCGAGGTCTCTCCTGTGCGCACCTGGAATGAGCAGCGGCACTATGTACCCACTCTGCACAGCAGTGACGTGCCTGGCACTCACAAGTGGCCTCTCCATGGGGAACATGCACTTGTGCCATACCCTACAGTGTTCAAGTGCCTGTGCAGCCTGATTGGCTCATTTCCCTAAGGCACTGGTGTGAGGCTTCAGTCCGGAACGTGCTAAACCCGGCCCTAGAACTTTGCAATTAACTGAGCTCTTTCAGCTCCCTTTCTAATTCTGAGCTGTTTGCTTGTGTTTATGTTGAGTCACTTGCTTTGTGGTTTGACCTTCAATAGACTGAGATCAGATACACATCCATTTTATTTGCCTAGTGGAAATATTCAGAGCTGAATGAAATCGCGTTTCCTCTTCAGCCTTGCCTAAAATGCCATTGCCTCAGGCTGTCTGGCCACAACCTTTATTTTCCCCTCCCGTTAGTCTTGCTGCTTGGGGGTGCAGTGGCAAAGGTCCATGGCATGATGCAGATTAAGGTATAGCTTGGTTAGAGATATCAATTTTAGTCTTAGCAGGAACAGCCCCCTGCTAAGGGCTCATAGCCTGTACAGAGCGATACCATAAAACTATGGCACATAGGGATTCCCCTGTACTAAGCACAATTCAGCAGGAACAGCCCCCTGCTAAGGGCTCATAGCCTGTACAGAGCGATACCATAAAACTATGGCACATAGGGATTCCCCTGTACTAAGCACAATTCAGCAGGAACAGCCCCCTAAGTTTGCTCATAGCCTGTACAGAGAGATACCATAAAACTATGGCACATAGGGATTCCCCTGTACTAAGCACAATTCAGCAGGAACAGCCCCCTAAGTTTGCTCATAGCCTGTACAGAGAGATACCATAAAACTATGGCACATAGGGATTCCCCTGTACTAAGCACAATTCAGCAGGAACAGCCCCCTAAGTTTGCTCATAGCCTGTACAGAGAGATACCATAAAACTATGGCACATAGGGATTCCCCTGTACTAAGCACAATTCAGCAGGAACAGCCCCCTAAGTTTGCTCATAGCCTGTACAGAGAGATACCATAAAACTATGGCACATAGGGATTCCCCTGTACTAAGCACAATTCAGCAGGAACAGCCCCCTAAGTTTGCTCATAGCCTGTACAGAGAGATACCATAAAACTATGGCACATAGGGATTCCCCTGTACTAAGCACAAGTGAGGAGTAAAATGTATGTTTGTAGTGATCTTTAATTGTAATTAAACATGTCTCCTAATGAATGGGGTTAGTGGATTAAATGATTTCTCCTATTTCCAGGCTGGGCACAACTTTGCTAATGCAGATCTACACTATGTAAAACGACTCTGTGGAACACACCTTAATGGCCCCCAGCTGCAGAAGAGGTGAGGCTCACACTGTGTAAAGTTGCGTTCCCTGCCATGTCCTTCCCAGAACCCTCTTTGAGCCCCTGATTATTTTTTTCTTTTATAAAAGGTTTGGCTTCGCTGACGGCATGGAGCTTCCAGACAGCTTTGATTCGCGGGCAGCCTGGCCCAACTGTCCCACCATTAGGGAGGTCAGAGACCAGGGATCCTGTGGCTCTTGCTGGGTAAGTGGCAGAGCCTGATTTAATGGAGGAATTGGCTGCTTCGTATGAAGGCTGTTGGTTGACGTCACAATGTCCCTCCTAGGCGTTTGGTGCGGTGGAAGCCATCTCTGACCGTGTTTGTGTGCACACCAATGGGAAGGTGAATGTGGAGGTGTCTGCGGAAGATCTCCTGTCCTGCTGTGGCTTTGAATGTGGCATGGGGTAAGTGGCTCTGGCACCTGGAATTCTATAGAATGGGCTAGAAATAAAGAGCTTGTTAGAGACCGATGCTGGGAGTTGTAGTTGTCACCATAGGGGGAGGCAGAGTGTTTAACATCCATGTTAAAGGGGCAGTAAGAGCCCTGGTCATGCTGTTTTGCATTTGGCCTTTCTATGGGGCTGGCTTATGGATGCAGGGCAAGTCTGCTCAGTAACCCATGGGGGGAGGGGGGGGCGGTTGGGAAATGCCCTTTACAGCAACCAGTCACACTTGCTTTCATGTATAATTGCTGCACTGAAGCAAATGAGCCCTAAGTAACAAAAATAAAAAATTGTTGGTAAACTTTGTATAAAATACTTGCAGAAAAAAAAGGAAAGGGTATTGACCCGAAACATGTCGTGTTGCCACTACCCACAATAAATGTTTTGCACCAAACCTGCTGAAGCTTTTTTTCCTACTTTTTGGAGCCCTAAGTAACGTTTCCATTTCTTATCTTCAGCTGTAACGGAGGGTACCCATCTGGAGCCTGGAAATTCTGGACTGAGACCGGTCTGGTTTCTGGGGGCCTGTACGACTCCCACTTGGGTAAGTAAAACTGTAGAGCGGTGCTGCTTGGGGGTCCGTTCCTGTCAGTCTGGGAAACAAGATCACCTATGGGCCCAATGCCTGCTCGGCTGAAAGGAACAAATTATCCAGAATACATTTGCCTGGGGGCATAGAAACTGCTTACAGGTTACATAGCAGATAGCAAAACAACATTGTATTCTACAGAAGTTCTGTTATCTGCTATGTAACCTGTGCCTTTTGTGCTTTGAATGGCTGCCCCCGGGGCTACACAGCGGGGTATTTATATAAACTATAGTAGGGTTTCTGTAGCAAACACCCCAGCTGTACCAGTGCAGGAATGGCTGCCCCCGGGGCTACACAGCGGGGTATTTATATAAACTATAGTAGGGTTTCTGTAGCAAACACCCCAGCTGTACCAGTGCAGGAATGGCTGCCCCCGGGGCTACACAGCGGGGTATTTATATAAACTATAGTAGGGTTTCTGTAGCAAACACCCCAGCTGTACCAGTGCAGGAATGGCTGCCCCCGGGGCTACACAGCGGGGTATTTATATAAACTATAGTAGGGTTTCTGTAGCAAACACCCCAGCTGTACCAGTGCAGGAACGGCTGCCCCCGGGGCTACACAGCGGGGTATTTATATAAACTATAGTAGGGTTTCTGTAGCAAACACCCCAGCTGTACCAGTGCATTATATTTTATATACTTCCATTTTTTTGGTGTTGCCTTTAAAGGGCCACATAGTCTAACATCTCAGCCTTAATGTAATATATTTGCTAAGTTTAGTGCTGCAGGTTCTATGTTACTAGTTGCACAGTGAGATACTGTATTCTAGTTGGTTAATTGGTCCATTAACCCTTTCCCTGCCAGCCTCTTTAGAACACAAGCCGTATAGCTGTATTCTGTTGAAGGATAATTGCTTTTTTTCCTTTTGTATTTAAGGCTGCCGGCCCTACTCCATCCCTCCCTGTGAGCACCATGTGAATGGATCAAGGCCGGCCTGCAAGGGGGAAGAGGGCGATACCCCAAAGTGTGTGAAGCAGTGCGAGGACGGCTACGCTCCAGTCTATGGCAGCGACAAACACTTCGGTGAGTAAATCTGCAGCTTCATATATTAGGACCCTTTGAGCAGACTGGGGGCCCTAAAAATCCTTTGGAGGGGCCACATCAGGCCAGCAGTTCTCCAGTTGGACAGCCATGTTCTGTAGTATTAATGTGACCCTCTAGGAGCTGCTAGAGGAGAGTCTAATGGATTAACCCTTTGCAACCTTGTCTTGCAGGAGCGACCTCCTACGGCGTGCCAAGCAGTGAGAAGGAAATTATGGCTGAAATCTACAAGAACGGCCCAGTAGAGGGAGCTTTCTTGGTCTATGCCGACTTCCCAATGTACAAGTCAGGTAAGTCCCTTTGTATGCTACCCGAGTCTCCCCTGTTACTGGGATAGTAATATCTGTATGTAACCCCTTCATCTCTTTCTTCCTTTAGGTGTGTACCAGCATGAAACCGGAGAAGAACTTGGAGGTCATGCTATTAAGATCCTGGGATGGGGTGTGGAAAATGGCACCCCCTACTGGCTGTGTGCAAACTCTTGGAACACAGACTGGGGTGATAATGGTAAGAGATGGTTCTTTAGTGGTGTCTTGGGTATGCAGGGGGCTGTTCCTTCTGAATTTTGCTTAGTACAGGGGAATCCCTAAGCTGCCATAGTTTTATGGTATCTCTCTGTACAGGCTATGAGCAAACTTAGGGGGCTGTTCCTGCTGAATTGTGCTTAGTACAGGGGAATCCCTATGTGCCATAGTTTTATGGTATCTCTCTGTACAGGCTATGAGCAAACTTAGGGGGCTGTTCCTGCTGAATTGTGCTTAGTACAGGGGAATCCCTATGTGCCATAGTTTTATGGTATCTCTCTGTACGGGCTGTGAGCAAACTTAGGGGGCTGTTCCTGCTGAATTGTGCTTAGTACAGGGAGATCACTGTTCATTGCTACAGGTACAACCCTTACTGACACGACTGTTCCATTTTCAGGCTTCTTCAAGATTCTGCGTGGCAAGGATCACTGCGGGATCGAGTCTGAGATTGTTGCCGGAATTCCCAAAAACTAGAGCTTTTATCAATTTCTTTTAACTGACGCCTGCTACAATATGACCTTTTATTTAGAAAGAAGGAAAACAGAACAAAACTTTTTTTTTTTTTTTTTTTTTTTTTTTTAATTCAAGTGTTATTAGTTTTACTAGGATATCGGAGTATAGGGGTAGTTGGCCAGGCTGGGGCTACTACTCTTTTAGAGCAGAGCAGGCTGGGAAACTATAGGGGGGGGTATCCTTGTTGCCCCAGTGAGCGCTGTACTGGCCCAGGGCTTGGCATGTAACTCTGCAGGTACTGCCACTCCCAGGAACCCGCAGGGAGTTGGGTTAAACAATATCTGTTGCAAGAGGCCAATCCCTGAGCGAGACACAAGCCAATAGGAGCCCTGGCCCCATACAATGTGACCAGATTTCTGTCTTTCATTCTGGGGGGAATCTCTACAGACTCCTCCCCCTGACTAATTAGGTTTCCATAGTTGTGATTGGCTCAATCATGCTGCCGTTTAATTGGGGAATGTTCTGTAAACGGATCTATAGATATTCTGTTCTTATACACAAAGGGCACTGGGGTTGTTATACGGCTGGTACTGGCGTTTTACCCATAACCACTATATATACCGTGCCCATTGCTTCTGCTGGGAGTTGCCCCGAGGGGCACGAGTGCATTGCATGGCGTTTAAATGGGCGGAGCTAGGGGGTAAATCCTTGTTGGATACCCACGTGCCACTTGTATACGCGCCTCACGTTGCCTTTTTTTAGTTCTTGTCTTTTAAAAAGATGGTAGTGTCAAGATTTTTTTTTTAAATTTGCCAATAAAATGCCTTGTCTTCCTTTTAATGACTGTGTGTTTGTGTTCATGTGTCGGAATCTGCGGCAGAAGCGACCTCCACAACATCACGTCTATGCAATAGGGCTGAGAGATCCAATGGAAATGGCCAGAAGCTGGGGACTGATGCATGCTGGGGGATCTAGATTAAACTCTTTCAGCCTCGAGCCAAAGCTGAGTTTGTTATAAACAAAACAAAAAATTCAAATTTCCACTCTGGCATTTAACATGTTACCTGGTTGCTACAAGCACTTACCCTAACAACCAGGTAGCACATTGATTGACCAGCAGTACTACAGGTTTTAATGCATGGATGTCTGGCTTCTTAAGGGTTAGTTTACCTTTTTAAAAGAAAATTATCCATTCTCAAAACTCTCCAGTACCCAAGTAGCCTGCTGGGAGTTAGAAGCCCCTGACTGCTTCATTTTAACCCCCCCCCCCTCCCTTCCCTTTCTTCCCCTACAATTCCAACAGAGGTTTACTAATTGGTTAAACCGTATGGGAGGCTTCCATTCATAGCAGCCAATCAGCAGCTAGTATTGACTGGGGCAAACTTTGTATAGACTGTACTAAATGCCTGGAGATCTGCCCTCCTATGGGGAAACTTGGGAGCAAGCTCTTGTGACAAATTTCCCATCAGGCTCCCAGTCCAATATTTGCCCTTTTAAAGGTGAAGATTGGATATTTATATATGTTGTTGCCCTAGTGCAAGTGCAGCAGTTAGGACTCGCTTTTCTGCATTCTCCTGCCCATAGGCACCCTCGGCTCAGTCAGACTCTATGGTACATGGGGCTTATTCTGTGCTGGAAGTGCCTAAATCCCACCAAGGCAATTGCTACAGGTGTCTGTTTTTACTGGCTGGTGATGCAGCTCATCTAAGAGGGGAGAGACAATTGCAGCAATGCCAATAGGTGAGATGCAGTGTATGCGCCACCTAGGGGTCACTACATTACTATAGCGTTGAGTGGGTTGGCACTTAAGCCATGGTTCACAAACTGGGATTCTTTTATATGTGATAGTCAGCAGGGGTGGGGCCTGATAGAGGGAACTAGATGGGGGCTTTTGTTTGGGGATTAGTTCTCCTTTTAAATTCCCAAACTATGTGATGAGGTGTAATAATCTGCCCCCTAGTGTCAGAATGAGGAATCTTTTACATTATGGACTGGGTTCAAAAATAAAAGTAACCCTAAATAGTATAGAGAAAACCAATCAAGGAGAAAGTGTCCCAATTAAGACCAACTGCAAAGTGACTTCAAATGTTTGTAAAAGTTGCAGGGAGGTCCCCAAAAGTAGAAACACGGGGGGAAGTTTTACAAGAACTTTTATTTAATAAAAATGAAAGCACATTGTATAACAATGTCACAATACAGGTTATTTCCAACACTCCTACGTGTACAGGAGTTGAACTGCTACTCCCAGCGCATTATTATCTACCAGTTTAACCAGTCGGGCAGAAGCCTGAGCCGATTGGGCTGAATCTTGGGAACCAATCATGGTGTGTTATGCCGTCAATGAGAACATGCGACACATGAACAGCGACATCACGTGTGGGCGGAGTCTGTTTATGGACAGCTATGACTAATAGGGCACATTGGAGTCACTATGGTAGGTCTGTCAGCACAGGGATATGCATGGCGCAGGCTTCCCTGTTTGTGTGTGTGTGCAGCTCCATAGGAAACTATGTGCCTGATTTGCTCAGTTCCCAGAAACATAGCTGCGACCAGATCAGCTACTGGAACAGTTAGTTCATTACCTGCCCAAAACATGGGGGAAACCGTGCGCTCCAATCCCCCCTCACATGACCCACCGATCTCAGTAGGAGATTCACATCTCAGGAAACAACAATTTGCTAAAATAAACTAAAATTTGCTGAAAATCTTCCTTTAAAACCGCTGGTTTATGGTACTACCTATTAAAATAACCCGTATAATATTTATATCTGCACATCAGCCCATTTCCCATTGGCATACACATTTCCAGTTAGTCCACAATGACCAGCCTGCCTCTCTCCTGTTAAACTACAACTCCCATAGTCCCACTGACAGCACAGGGTGATGGAGGGACCACAGCTTGGTAACGACCAAGGCATCTATCAGTGGGTGCAGGCAATATGGCCACATTTCTGCGCTGATCCCACCAATTAAAGTTCAGCCCCATCCTGTTGCTGGTTGGCCTATGTTGTTCACTGGCCAATCAGGTTTATGGGTTGAGTAAACAATGCTGGTGCAACTGTTGAATGCTACATTTCAGCCTGCATGTGTTGCTATTGTTCACACAGATTATTGGATTACTGTAGCACAGTGTGGCTAAATACAGAGCAAGGCAGACGCTTTAGGGGACCCCCACCCTTATACGGGTGCCCAGGCAAGATACTGTCCATCAGGGACCCTAAAATCAATACAACTGTCTCGTCTCGCTTCTGTCCGAAACCACCAACGTCATCCAGAAGGCAGGCAGTACCGTGGCAGGAGTCACATGTTGAGCCAGGAGAGCCAATCAGAACTGTCGGCGTTTGAGGGAAATAAATCAGGAAAACGTAGAAGGGTAAGAAGGCGCCTGTGGGGCGTCGGACTCTGGATAAAGGTGCATTAAGTGCTATTATTTTCCCAATCACAAACCATCATCAGAATATTGCTGATTCAATCCCATAATCCTTTGTGTAAATAAAGTCCATTTGGGGAGGGGCGGAAGGTTCCCTTTGTGCTTGCCACATTCTGCAGTGAGAAGGATCCCAGCGCCATGGGACGTCCCTCCGTAAGCCCCGCCCTCACTGGCGGCTGTGCACCTCCTCCGACCCCTGGGACACCGTGCTGAGGTACTGCCAGCTGATGGCGGCCAATAGCATCACGCACGACAAGTAGATGGGGGAGAAATGGTTGCGGGACGCTAACGAGCCAGAGTTGGACAGACTCAAATTCCTAATTGAAACGATGATGTGTTGGGTGCGGCCGGACGAGGGGTCTGTCAGGGGGATTTTCTGATAGATCTGCAGATTAAAAGGGGGAGATTATAATATATAGTAATAACGCTGGTGGGTGTGTCCTTTTCTCCACCTATGGGAGGCGAGTTTAGCGGCGGCACAGCACTCACCTCCTCTACATACTGGTACATAATGGCTCTCACTGCCTCTATGTTGGTGGCGTCCATCATCATGGTCACTGCCTGCCCTTTGCGGATCTTTACCACCCCCTTAAACACCTGCTGGTTATTGTAACATGCGGCCAAGGTGGCGATGGCCATCACCTAGAGAGGGGAGCAGAATAATTACACAGACCATGGTGCGCCCTAAAGGAACAGTTCAGTGTAAAAATGAAACTGGGTAAAATAGACTGACTGAGCAAAATAAAAAATATTTGTAAAATAGTTAGGCAAAAATGTAATCTATAAAGGCAGATGTCTAACATAATAGCCAGAACACTACTTCCTGCTTTCAGCTCTCTAAGCCAGGGGTCCTCAAACTTTTTAAACATGGGACCAGTTCATGGTCCCTCAGACTGTTGGGGGGGTTAAACTGTAGTCCTCAAACTATGCCCCCTGGTTCCTCAAACTACGACCCGCTCCCTGCTCCTTGCTGCGTCCTCTCACTCCCTGTTCCCCATTGCATCCTCCGGCTCCCTGCTCCCCCGCAGGGTCTGCAGACAGACAGTAGCCAGGGGTGAGGACGCAGCAGGGGCCACGTAAATTACCTTGGGGGGCCGGATCTGGCCCGTGGGCCGCAGTTTGAGGATCCCTGCTCTAAGCTGTTAGCAGTCACTAGCCAATCAGTGACTTGAGGGCGGGCATATGGGACATTATGCATACACTATAGGCACATTAGATCCCCTCTGATCACATAGCATGGGGGGCTGCTGGAAAGATGGGACCTTATCTACAGAACACTGTGATTGGCTGCTGGCATCAGGCTTTATAAATGGCCAATGTGCCCCAGT
This sequence comes from Xenopus tropicalis, assembly GCF_000004195.4. Classification (NCBI taxonomy): domain Eukaryota; kingdom Metazoa; phylum Chordata; class Amphibia; order Anura; family Pipidae; genus Xenopus; species Xenopus tropicalis. The sequence goes on from NC_030681.2 coordinate 150,573,233, forward strand.
CCGAAACTATCTCCATTAACCAGAGATTTCAGGACATATATATCAGGGATTCCATGCTAGTTATCCTGCCCCACTCAGGGGGTGCTTAGATGGCTTCCCAGGCGTAAGGAAGATAGCCGATTCTGGAAAAGAAAGATGGCTGCCAGACGAAGGGGAAGATGGCCCCCTGAGCAGAAGAAAGTTGGCCAGCCCAGCAGAAGGATGATGGGCAAAGAAGCAAAATGGCTCTCTGACCTGTGGAATTGCACAGAAGTTGAAGACGCTCTGGTTCTTCAGGCGGGACAGGTAAGTGAGGACGTCGGGCACGTGGTGCAACGCGTTGGTTATCAGCTCGTTCATACAGTGCACGGCGGGGACGATCCTCTCCGGGTTGGCCAGGTCTGACAGCTTCTTCCCATACTTGCCCCAAACCTGACACACAAAGCAGAATGGAAAGGTCGGTAGGCAGAAAGCTTCACAGGGTCTGGGTTTTAGGGTGAGAGATGGGGGCCCTCCAGCAGCTAACGGAGACTACAGAAGTGGAGATTATGGCTACAAGTACAAAGCACATATATATTAATTACTAGATACTCCCGCCAATGCCTGACAGGGGATCCTGGGGTTTGTGGCCCAAGCAATGCTGAAGGGCCAGTCTAGCCACTTGCCTCTTTGGGCCAGAACTCGCGGCCCTCCATCTGGTCCTCCAGGTAGTCTCGGATGATGTTGGTTTTCTGCAGGAAAAGTCCCATAGAATTTGAGAGCTTGGTGTCCAGGCCCACGATTGGATCTTCCAGCTCGGAGGCTGAAAACAATCGGGACAGACCGATGCCGACCAGGCCAGCGACATAGTGACAGTACTGCCGGGGGGGAGGGGAGACAAAGTCATTCGCTAATTACTGACACGAATAAAACACAGGGTGGGATCAGATATGTATAGACTATAACTAACATTACATGTTTAGGTTAACTTGCACTTTAGCTTTAAAAAAAGAGATGGGTTGCACATCCCCTGTGAAACTGTAAGGCAGGGGTGGGCAAACTACAGCCCGTGGGCCACGTCCAGCCTGTTGGCCTTTTTAATCCAGCCCGCCCACTCCGCGGCCCCCTTTAAAGAATTACAGGCCCTGATTGGTTGCGCCCCGTGCATGCGTGTGACATCAGTACGCATGGGGCGCAACCTATAAAAGTGTTGTGATGCAGCGGGGAGGCGGGGGACAGATGCAGCCGAAGGACGGAGGAAGCAGGCCGAAGCTGGAGGTCCCTGGAGGATGGAGCTGGGGGGAGGATGCTGGTGGGAGGATGTTGAGGAGGATGCTGGGAAGTGGGGGGGGGGCCTAGAGGATGCTGGGGAGTGGAGCTGGAGGATGCTGAGGGGGGGAGCTGGAGGATGCTGGGGTGGGAAGCTGGAGGATGCTGAGGGGGGGGAGCTGGAGGATGCTGAGAGGGGGGAGCTGGAGGATGCTGAGAGGGGGAGCTGGAGGATGCTGAGAGGGGGAGCTGGAGGATGCTGGGGTGGGGAGCTGGAGGATGCTGGGGTGGGGAGCTGAAGGATGCTGGGTGGGGAGCTGGAGGATGCTGGGGTGGGGAGCTGGAGGATGCTGGGGGGAGCTGAAGGATGCTGGGGGGGGGAGATGAGAGGCCCCGTGATTTCTGATGGCAGCCCTGGGCGTAATGTTGGCCCAGCCCGGCTGTAAGGCATAAGTTCGTGATACCAAATGGCGAATGAGTAAAGGAAGCAAGTGATGTGTGGGGGCGCAGAAGCCGTATGGGGGGGAGGGGGAGCAGGGACGGTGCCCAACGCAGCCCATACCTGGTCCCACTCCTGCAGGGTCTCGACCTTCTTCTCCAAATATTCGGCCATTCCTACTCCCATCCTGTGGCAGATATCCGCTATGACTTCCTGGTAAATCACCGCCAGTTTCCGAAACTCCAGAGAAATCTGTGAGGGGACAAATGTATCATTAGGCCGGAGGGGGGCAGTGCCCCAGGTACAGGGGTGAGTGTAGGGGCCCTTAGGCCTATTTTGTAGATTGTAAGCTCTTTTGGGCAGGGCTCTCTTCCCCTCTTGTATCGGTTATTGGTTGCTTTATATGTTACTCCTTGTAGAGTGTAAGCTCTTTTGGGCAGGGCCCTCTTCCCCTCTTGTATCGGTTATTGATTGCTTTATATGTTACTCCTTGTAGAGTGTAAGCTCTTTTGGGCAGGGCCCTCTTCCCCTCTTGTATCGGTTATTGGTTGCTTTATATGTTACTCCTTGTAGAGTGTAAGCTCTTTTGGGCAGGGCTCCCTTCCCCTCTTGTATCGGTTACTGATTGCTTTATATGTTACTCCTTGTAGAGTGTAAGCTCTTTTGGGCAGGGCTCCCTTCCCCTCTTGTATCGGTTACTGATTGCTTTATATGTTACTCCTTGTAGAGTGTAAGCTCTTTTGGGCAGGGCTCTCTTCCCCTCCTGTATCGGTTATTGGTTGCTTTATATGTTACTCCTTGTAGAGTGTAAGCTCTTTTGGGCAGGGCTCCCTTCCCCTCTTGTATCGGTTACTGATTGCTTTATATGTTACTCTGTATGCCCAATGTATGGAACCCACTTATTGTACAGCGCTGCGGGATATGTTGGCGCTTTATAAATAAATGTTAATAATAATAATAATGGCGGGGGGGGAATGGCTGCCGACCCAGAGCCCCACAGCAACATCACCTTTGAGAGACACCTAAAGAGACTGCTCTTCTCTGCGGGGCCTTCATATAGCAGAACGGTGTGAGTGGCCATTTCTTAGCAAATTTTCAGTTGGTCTTCATTTTTATTCTTTCTAGTTTTTGATTTGCTTCCCTTTGCAAAGGGGGTCACTGACCCCGGAAGCCAATAAACTATTGCTCTGTGAGGCTGCAATTCTGTCCTTATTTATTTTATGACTTTTCTTTGTATTCAGACCCGCTCCTATTCGTATTTCTGTTTCAACCCCTGCCTGGTTGCTAGGGTAATTTGGACCCTAGTAACCATACAGCTGATTAAATGCCAAACTATTGAAGAATAAACTTGAACCCCAAATTCTTTTTTTTAATTAAATCATCCATATCTGTTATAAATGTATTTAACAATCTGAGCTGTCAATCATATATTGCCTGCCCCGCCTCTATGCTGCAGGCAAAGAGGCGGGGCAGGCAATATATGATTGACAGCTCAGGTTTTTAATAACAATGACTTTAACTTCCCATTCAGCACTTCCTAGATATCACCTAGATGGCAAATGCATAAGATTTTGGGGGGATACAAAGATCCGCCTTAATAACAATGCACACAAAATGGCGCCGGCCTGCTGGCTGTGACTGTATACTCCAGGACTGAAGGGGAAATAAATTCAATAATTGAAATAGTGTAAGTAAAGTTCATTTTGCTCTACTACCCCGATTCAAAAGGATTTGGAATTATTTCTTAGGGTCCCCTTTAAAGGTGATCAAGCCCATTAAGCAGATTCTCCCATTGGTACCAATGAGACCCCATGGGGGTTCCTTACCGTGGGGAAATCCTCCAGCACCTGTTTGTCCTTCTCCTTACTGTGCATGTAGCGCCAGTCCTCCTGGTACAGGTAGGTGTGGAAGTCGTGCAACATGGGGATCTTGGTCTCCAGGGCTATGGTCATGTCGTCTTCCACCGTATCCAGAGCCCGCAGCACCAGGTAGAATATACACACCGCGTGCCTGGCACAAAAACACACGGGTTACAGGCGGGTACAGCTTGGCTATGCTTATATACATGGGCGGAGCTAATTGGGCAACCAACCATTAGATCATGGTTGCCATGGTACTATAGGGAGTGGCACTGTGCAAACCATTATCACTCCTGCCTCGTTTCCCTATATACATATTGATGTACAATACTCAGTGCTGTATCTCTCTCATCCAATCCAAAGTGGCCAAACTACTCCCAGTGCCCAGTGGGTGAACTGAATAAGGTTGGGCAGTAACCGTATCAGACCAATCAGAAGGAGCAATTAGATGGGTAAAAAGAGAGAAGTGGATTTGGGGAGAGAATAGGCAGGAAGAGAAGCACAGCAGGAAGTGGTCAGCAAACGTGTGTTTAAAGGGTTCTCTTCCTCAAGCTTTCTTCCTGTTTCATTTTGGTTGGAGAATATTGGGCTGGGGGGGCTGTTTGTGCCTCTGGGTACTGGGAATGCCGGGGGGGCTGTAAGGTGCCACAGACAGTCACTATTTATTGGGCTGGGGGGCTGTTTGTGCCTCTGGGTACTGGGAATGCCAGGGGGGCTGTAAGGTGCCACAGACAGTCACTATTTATTGGACTGGGGGGGCTGTTTGTGCCTCTGGGTACTGGGAATGCCGGGGGGGCTGTAAGGTGCCACAGACAGTCACTATTTATTGGGCTGGGGGGCTGTTTGTGCCTCTGGGTACTGGAATGCCAGGGGGGCTGTAAGGTGCCACAGACAGTCACTATTTATTGGGCTGGGGGGGCTGTTTGTGCCTCTGGGTACTGGGAATGCCAGGGGGGGCTGTAAGGTGCCACAGACAGTCACTATTTATTGGGCTGGGGGGGGGGCTGTTTGGGCCTCTGGGTACTGGGAATGCCAGGGGGGCTGTAAGGTGCCACAGACAGTCACTATTTATTGGGCTGGGGGGGCTGTTTGTGCCTCTGGGTACTGGGGAATGCCAGGGGGGCTGTAAGGTGCCACAGACAGTCACTATTTATTGGGCTGGGAGGGCTGTTTGTGCCTCTGGGTACTGGGAATGCCAGGGGGGCTGTAAGGTGCCACAGACAGTCACTATTTATTGGGCTGGGGGGGCTGTTTTGTGCCTCTGGGTACTGGGAATGCCAGGGGGGCTGTAAGGTGCCACAGACAGTCACTATTTATTGGGCTGGGAGGGCTGTTTGTGCCTCTGGGTACTGGGAATGCCAGGGGGGCTGTAAGGTGCCACAGACAGTCACTATTTATTGGGCTGGGGGGGGGGCTGTTTGTGCCTCTGGGTACTGGGAATGCCAGGGGGGCTGTAAGGTGCCACAGACAGTCACTATTTATTGGGCTGGGGGGCTGTTTGTGCCTCTGGGTACTGGGAATGCCGGGGGGGCTGTAAGGTGCCACAGATAGTCACTATTTATTGGGCTGGGGGGGGGTGCTGTTTGTGCCTCTGGGTACTGGGAATGCCAGGGGGCTGTAAGGTGCCACAGACAGTCACTATTTATTGGGCTGGGGGGCTTGTTTGTGCCTCTGGGTACTGGGAATGCCAGGGGGGCTGTAAGGTGCCACAGACAGTCACTATTTATTGGGCTGGGGGGGCTGTTTGTGCCTCTGGGTACTGGGAATGCCAGGGGGGCTGTAAGGTGCCACAGACAGTCACTATTTATTGGGCCTGGGGGGGGGGCTGTTGTGCCTCTGGGTACTGGGAATGCCAGGGGGGCTGTAAGGTGCCACAGACAGTCACTATTTATTGGGCTGGGGGGGGCTGTTTGTGCCTCTGGGTACTGGGAATGCCAGGGGGGCTGTAAGGTGCCACAGACAGTCACTATTTATTGGGCTGGGGGGGCTGTTTGTGCCTCTGGGTACTGGGAATGCCAGGGGGGCTGTAAGGTGCCACAGACAGTCACTATTTATTGGGCTGGGGGGGGGGCTGTTTGTGCCTCTGGGTACTGGGAATGCCAGGGGGGCTGTAAGGTGCCACAGACAGTCACTATTTATTGGGCTGGGGGGGGCTGTTTGTGCCTCTGGGTACTGGGAATGCCAGGGGGGCTGTAAGGTGCCACAGACAGTCACTATTTATTGGGCTGGGGGGGGGGGGCTGTTTGTGCCTCTGGTACTGGGAATACCGGGGGGGCTGTAAGGTGCCACAGATAGTCACTATTTATTGGGCTGGGGGGGGGTGCTGTTTGTGCCTCTGGGTACTGGGAATGCCAGGGGGGCTGTAAGGTGCCACAGACAGTCACTATTTATTGGGCTGGGGGGGCTGTTTGTGCCTCTGGGTACTGGGAATGCCAGGGGGGCTGTAAGGTGCCACAGACAGTCACTATTTATTGGGCTGGGGGGGGGCTGTTTGTGCCTCTGGGTACTGGGAATGCCAGGGGGGCTGTAAGGTGCCACAGACAGTCACTATTTATTGGGCTGGGGGGGGCTGTTTGTGCCTCTGGGTACTGGGAATGCCAGGGGGGCTGTAAGGTGCCACAGACAGTCACTATTTATTGGGCTGGGGGGGCTGTTTGTGCCTCTGGGTACTGGGAATGCCGGGGGGGCTGTAAGGTGCCACAGACAGTCACTATTTATTGGGCTGGGGGGGCTGTTTGTGCCTCTGGGTACTGGGAATGCCAGGGGGCTGTAAGGTGCCACAGACACTCACTATTTATTGGGCTGGGGGGGGGGGCTGTTTGTGCCTCTGGGTACTGGGAATGCCAGGGGGGCTGTAAGGTGCCATACACACTCACTATTTATTGGGCTGGGGGGGGCTGTTTGTGCCTCTGGGTACTGGGAATGCCAGGGGGGCTGTAAGGTGCCACAGACAGTCACTATTTATTGGGCTGGGGGGCTCTGGGTACTGGGAATGCCAGGGGGGCTGTAAGGTGCCACAGACAGTCACTATTTATTGGGCTGGGGGGGGCTGTTTGTGCCTCTGGGTACTGGGAATGCCAGGGGGGCTATAAGGTGCCACAGACAGTCACTATTTATTGGGCTGGGGGGGCTGTTTGTGCCTCTGGGTACTGGGAATGCCAGGGGGGCTGTAAGGTGCCACAGACAGTCACTATTTATTGGGCTGGGGGGGGGGGGGCTCTGGGTACTGGGAATGCCAGGGGGGCTGTAAGGTGCCACAGACAGTCACTATTTATTGGGCTGGGGGGGGGGCTCTGGGTACTGGGAATGCCAGGGGGGCTGTAAGGTGCCACAGACAGTCACTATTTATTGGGCTGGGGGGGGGGGGCTCTGGGTACTGGGAATGCCAGGGCCTATTCTGAATCCCAGTCCGGACCTGCACAGAATAAACAGTGACAGCTTGAAATTTCCCGCACTCCATCCATGCAACGTGCCAGGCTCTGGGCTTTATAAATAAACACTGGGCGGGGCTGGGAGTGTTAGTGCCTGGGGCAGGCAGTAGGAGTGACCAACCTAACGACAACAATACACCCAGCCGGCTGAGGGGCACAGAGGGGCAATTGTGTAAAGATCCCAGGGAGCGCAGGCACCTCTGGCCGCACTGATAAGGACACACCCACTCTGTTCTACACAAAAATGATTGGTCGTTGCTGAAAACTGACCACAGATGAAACAACAAGCAAAGGCTGCACATCCCCATAGCAATGTAACTTAACACCGGGGCTTTGTGCCCGGCTGGCATTCCAACTGCACCGGGCACACACTACTATAGGTCAGCTACAGGACTCAGGGCAGTACAGATGGTTAGGCACAGGGTGGGGTATAATATGGTGCATTGCTACAGGACCCCAGGGCAGTACAGGTGGGTAGGGGGCACATAGTGGGGTATAATGTGGCACATCGCTACAGGACTCCAGGGCAGTACAGGTGGGTAGGGGGCACATAGTGGGGTATAAGGTGGCACATTGCTACAGGACTCCAGGGCAGTACAGGTGGGTAGGGGGCACATAGTGGGGTATAAGGTGGCACATTGCTACAGGACTCCAGGGCACTACAGGTGGGTAGGGGGCACATAGTGGAGTATAATGTGGCACACTGCTACAGGACCCCAGGGCAGTACAGACGGGTAGGGGGTACATAGTGGGGTATAATGTGGTACAGTCGGGTATGCTGTACAGGCGGGTATGAGGCACATACTGGTGTATATGGAGAGAGTGCATTGCTACAGGACCCCAGGGCAGTACAGGCGGGTAGGTGGCACATAGTGGTGTATATGGAGAGAGTGCATTGCTACAGGACCCCAGGGCAGTACAGGCGGGTAGGGGGTACATAGTGATGTATATGGAGAGAGTGCATTGCTACAGGACCCCAGGGCAGTACAGGCGGGTAGGTGGCACATAGTGGTGTATATGGAGAGAGTGCATTGCTACAGGACCCCAGGGCAGTACAGGCGGGTAGGGGGTACATAGTGATGTATATGGAGAGAGTGCATTGCTACAGGACCCCAGGGCAGTACAGGCGGGTAGGGGGTACATAGTGGGGTATATGGAGAGAGTGCAATGCTACAGGACCCCAGGGCAGTACAGGCATGTAGGGGGTACATAGTGGGGTATATGGAGAGAGTGCATTGCTACAGGACCCCAGGGCAGTACAGGCGGGTAGGGGGCACATAGTGGGGTATTTGGAGAGAGTGCATTGCTACAGGACCCCAGGGCAGTACAGGCGGGTAGGGGGTACATAGTGATGTATATGGAGAGAGTGCATTGCTACAGGACCCCAGGGCAGTACAGGCGGGTAGGGGGTACATAGTGGGGTATATGGAGAGAGTGCAATGCTACAGGACCCCAGGGCAGTACAGGCGGGTAGGGGGTACATAGTGGGGTATATGGAGAGAGTGCAATGCTACAGGACCCCAGGGCAGTACAGGCGGGTAGGGGGTACATAGTGGGGTATATGGAGAGAGTGCAATGCTACAGGACCCCAGGGCAGTACAGGCGGGTAGGGGGTACATAGTGGGGTATATGGAGAGAGTGCATTGTCCCCAGGGCAGTACAGGCGGGTAGGGGGCACACAGTGGTGTATATGGAGAGAGTGCATTGTCCCCAGGGCAGTACAGTACAGACCCCTATCTGTAACAGGGCTGTGTAACACGGATCACCCCTTGTACAGAGTATCTCCCAGACCATGTGACTCACCGTAACTCGCCATCCAGCGCTTGTATGACGGCGGCAAAGCTCCTGCTGGTCTCGTTGAGGTATCGGTAGCAGGTCTGCAGGCTCTCGCTCATGGAGTCCTGTTGGAGCAAATAGACAGGATGAACCCTGCACACTGCCTGGCTCTGCGGGGAGAAGCAGATCTGCACCGTGCGGCCCTCCTTCAGGCCCCTCTCCTGTAGGCGGCTGGCAGTCAGCAGGGAGCGCTGGCCACAAGGCTTCTGAGCTGGGCCCAGAGAGAGAGTCCGCTTGAACAGGGAGACTGCTGTTTTGCAATTCACGCTGGCCATCGGCCAAACTTGGCAGAACCTTCCCCCGTGCTGGGAACCTAAAATAATGTTGCGCGAGGCCCGGGGGCAAGTGCCCTGGGGTACAGAAGGGGGGCCCTAGTGGTGCCCATAGTCACTGGCATTGCAACAGGCAACGAGGGCTTCTCCCAACACAAACTGCCAACACGCCCACCCCCCTGCAATGTTTTCATGGCTCACCCAGAGTGGGCGGGGCCAGCCTCCGAAAAACTTTAACTCTCTGCACTCCAGACTGACTGCCAGGAAGGAAGGCACAAGCACTCAGTGTTACATGAAGGTCCCAGGCCCAAACGCTGCACTTGGTACATGCCCTTTATTCACACTATATATATATATACACAACATTCCTGCCCATTTCTGGCTCCTCTGTTCCCTTCCCCCCTAAGGATATTAATGTAATCATCCCTGTCATAATTATAAGCTTAGCCAGACTTTAATTAGCCTTTAATTAGCCTTGTTGTTTATGTGACAGGTTGGTGGGTGCCATTGGGCTACTGGGCAGGTTATGATACACATATGGGGTGCTCGGCCATGCCACCCTAGATTTATATTGAGCTTAAATACTGCACAGCGCTGAGCATTAGGGGGGAGGTACAGTATAACCCCCTTATACACCCTGACCTACACATTCCAAACAATGCAGTACCCTTACCCCCAGCATGCCATCCCATGGGACTGATAGTACTCCCTGCCCCCAGCATGCCATCCTACAGAACTGACCGTATCCCATGCCCCAAGCATGCCATGCTGTAGGACTGACAGTACCCCCTGCCCCCAGCATGCCATCCTGTAGGACTGACAGTACCCCCCCATGCCATCCTGTAGGACTGACAGTACCCCCCCATGCCATCCTGTAGGACTGACAGTACCCCCCATGCCATCCTGTAGGACTGACAGTACCCCCCATGCCATCCTGTAGGACTGACAGTACCCCCCCATGCCATCCTGTAGGACTGACAGTACCCCCCCCATGCCATACTGTAGGACTGACAGTACCCCCCCCCCATGCCATACTGTAGGACTGACAGTACCCCCCATGCCATCCTGTAGGACTGACAGTACCCCCCATGCCATACTGTAGGACTGACAGTACCCCCCATGCCATACTGTAGGACTGACAGTACCCCCCATGCCATACTGTAGGACTGACAGTACCCCCCATGCCATCCTGTAGGACTGACAGTACCCCCCCCATGCCATACTGTAGGACTGACAGTACCCCCCCTGTATGCTATCCTGTAGGACTGACAGTACCCCCCATGCCATCCTGTAGGACTGACAGTACCCCCCATGCCATCCTGTAGGACTGACAGTACCCCCCATGCCATCCTGTAGGACTGACAGTACCCCCCATGCCATCCTGTAGGACTGACAGTAACCCCCATGCCATCCTGTAGGACTGACAGTACCCCCCATGCCATCCTGTAGGACTGACAGTAACCCCCATGCCATCCTGTAGGACTGACAGTACCCCCCATGCCATCCTGTAGGACTGACAGTACCCCCCATGCCATCCTGTAGGACTGACAGTACCCCCCCAGTATGCTATCCTGTAGGACTGACAGTACCCCCCCAGTATGCTATCCTGTAGGACTGACAGTACCCCCCCCAGTATGCTATCCTGTAGGACTGACAGTACCCCCCATGCCATCCTGTAGGACTGACAGTACCCCCCATGCCATCCTGTAGGACTGACAGTACCCCCCATGCCATACTGTAGGACTGACAGTACCCCCCCAGTATGCTATCCTGTAGGACTGACAGTACCCCCCATGCCATCCTGTAGGACTGACAGTACCCCCCATGCCATCCTGTAGGACTGACAGTAACCCCCATGCCATCCTGTAGGACTGACAGTACCCCCCATGCCATCCTGTAGGACTGACAGTAACCCCCATGCCATCCTGTAGGACTGACAGTACCCCCCATGCCATCCTGTAGGACTGACAGTACCCCCCATGCCATCCTGTAGGACTGACAGTACCCCCCCAGTATGCTATCCTGTAGGACTGACAGTACCCCCCCAGTATGCTATCCTGTAGGACTGACAGTACCCCCCCAGTATGCTATCCTGTAGGACTGACAGTACCCCCCCAGTATGCTATCCTGTAGGACTGACAGTACCCCCCATGCCATCCTGTAGGACTGACAGTACCCCCCATGCCATCCTGTAGGACTGACAGTACCCCCCATGCCATACTGTAGGACTGACAGTACCCCCCCAGTATGCTATCCTGTAGGACTGACAGTACCCCCCATGCCATCCTGTAGGACTGACAGTACCCCCCATGCCATCCTGTAGGACTGACAGTAACCCCCATGCCATCCTGTAGGACTGACAGTACCCCCCATGCCATCCTGTAGGACTGACAGTAACCCCCCATGCCATCCTGTAGGACTGACAGTACCCCCCATGCCATCCTGTAGGACTGACAGTACCCCCCATGCCATCCTGTAGGACTGACAGTACCCCCCCAGTATGCTATCCTGTAGGACTGACAGTACCCCCCCAGTATGCTATCCTGTAGGACTGACAGTACCCCCCCCAGTATGCTATCCTGTAGGACTGACAGTACCCCCCCATGCCATCCTGTAGGACTGACAGTACCCCCCATGCCATCCTGTAGGACTGACAGTACCCCCCATGCCATACTGTAGGACTGACAGTACCCCCCCAGTATGCTATCCTGTAGGACTGACAGTACCCCCCATGCCATCCTGTAGGACTGACAGTACCCCCCATGCCATCCTGTAGGACTGACAGTAACCCCCATGCCATCCTGTAGGACTGACAGTACCCCCCATGCCATCCTGTAGGACTGACAGTAACCCCCATGCCATCCTGTAGGACTGACAGTACCCCCCATGCCATCCTGTAGGACTGACAGTACCCCCCATGCCATCCTGTAGGACTGACAGTACCCCCCCAGTATGCTATCCTGTAGGACTGACAGTACCCCCCCAGTATGCTATCCTGTAGGACTGACAGTACCCCCCCCAGTATGCTATCCTGTAGGACTGACAGTACCCCCCATGCCATCCTGTAGGACTGACAGTACCCCCCATGCCATCCTGTAGGACTGACAGTACCCCCCATGCCATACTGTAGGACTGACAGTACCCCCCCAGTATGCTATCCTGTAGGACTGACAGTACCCCCCATGCCATCCTGTAGGACTGACAGTACCCCCCAGCATGCCATCCTGTAGGACTGACAGTACCCCCCATGCCATCCTGTAGGACTGACAGTACCCCCCCCCAGTATGCTATCCTGTAGGACTGACAGTACCCCCCCCCAGTATGCCATCCTGTAGGACTGACAGTACCCCCCATGCCATCCTGTAGGACTGACAGTAACCCCCATGCCATCCTGTAGGACTGACAGTACCCCCCCAGTATGCCATCCTGTAGGACTGACAGTACCCCCCCATGCCATCCTGTAGGACTGACAGTACCCCCCCCCCAGTATGCCATTCTGTAGGACTGACAGTACCCCCAATGCCATCCTGTAGGACTGACAGTACCCCCCATGCCATCCTGTAGGACTGACAGTACCCCCCCATGCCATCCTGTAGGACTGACAGTACCCCCCATGCCATCCTGTAGGACTGACAGTACCCCCCATGCCATCCTGTAGGACTGACAGTACCCCCCCCATGCCATCCTGTAGGACTGACAGTACCCCCCATGCCATCCTGTAGGACTGACAGTACCCCCCCCAGTATGCTATCCTGTAGGACTGACAGTACCCCCCCATGCCATCCTGTAGGACTGACAGTACCCCCCCCCAGTATGCCATCCTGTAGGACTGACAGTACCCCCATGCCATCCTGTAGGACTGACAGTACCCCCCATGCCATCCTGTAGGACTGACAGTACCCCCCATGCCATCCTGTAGGACTGACAGTACCCCCCATGCCATCCTGTAGGACTGACAGTACCCCCCATGCCATCCTGTAGGACTGACAGTACCCCCCATGCCATTCTGTAGGACTGACAGTACCCCCCATGCCATCCTGTAGGACTGACAGTACCCCCCCATGCCATCCTGTAGGACTGACAGTACCCCCCCCCATGCCATCCTGTAGGACTGACAGTACCCCCATGCCATCCTGTAGGACTGACAGTACCCCCCAGTATGCCATCCTGTAGGACTGACAGTACCCCCCATGCCATCCTGTAGGACTGACAGTACCCCCCATGCCATCCTGTAGGACTGACAGTACCCCCCAGTATGCCATCCTGTAGGACTGACAGTAACCCCCCCATGCCATCCTGTAGGACTGACAGTACCCCCCATGCCATCCTGTAGGACTGACAGTACCCCCCATGCCATCCTGTAGGACTGACAGTACCCCCCATGCCATCCTGTAGGACTGACAGTACCCCCCATGCCATCCTGTAGGACTGACAGTACCCCCCATGCCATCCTGTAGGACTGACAGTACCCCCCATGCCATCCTGTAGGACTGACAGTACCCCCATGCCATCCTGTAGGACTGACAGTACCCCCCCCCAGTATGCCATCCTGTAGGACTGACAGTACCCCCCATGCCATCCTGTAGGACTGACAGTACCCCCATGCCATCCTGTAGGACTGACAGTACCCCCCCCAGTATGCTATCCTGTAGGACTGACAGTACCCCCATGCCATCCTGTAGGACTGACAGTACCCCCCATGCCATCCTGTAGGACTGACAGTACCCCCCATGCCATCCTGTAGGACTGACAGTACCCCCCCATGCCATCCTGTAGGACTGACAGTACCCCCCCAGTATGCCATCCTGTAGGACTGACAGTACCCCCCCCCAGTATGCCATCCTGTAGGACTGACAGTACCCCCCCCCAGTATGCCATCCTGTAGGACTGACAGTACCCCCCCCCAGTATGCCATCCTGTAGGACTGACAGTACCCCCCCCCAGTATGCCATCCTGTAGGACTGACAGTACCCCCCCCCAGTATGCCATCCTGTAGGACTGACAGTACCCCCCAGTATGCCATCCTGTAGGACTGACAGTACCCCCCCCCCCCAGTATGCCATCCTGTAGGACTGACAGTACCCCCCCCCAGTATGCCATCCTGTAGGACTGACAGTACCCCCCCCCAGTATGCCATCCTGTAGGACTGACAGTACCCCCCCCCAGTATGCCATCCTGTAGGACTGACAGTACCCCCCATGCCATCCTGTAGGACTGACAGTACCCCCCAGTATGCCATCCTGTAGGACTGACAGTCCCCCCCCCCAGTATGCCATCCTGTAGGACTGACAGTACCCCCCCCCAGTATGCCATCCTGTAGGACTGACAGTACCCCCCCCCAGTATGCCATCCTGTAGGACTGACAGTACCCCCCCCCCAGTATGTCATCCTGTAGGACTGACAGTACCCCCCCCCAGTATGCCATCCTGTAGGACTGACAGTACCCCCCCCCAGTATGCCATCCTGTAGGACTGACAGTACCCCCCCCCCAGTATGCCATCCTGTAGGACTGACAGTACCCCCCCAGTATGCCATCCTGTAGGACTGACAGTACCCCCCCCCCCCCCAGTATGCCATCCTGTAGGACTGACAGTACCCCCCATGCCATCCTGTAGGACTGACAGTACCCCCCATGCCATCCTGTAGGACTGACAGTACCCCCCATGCCATCCTGTAGGACTGACAGTACCCCCCAGTATGCCATCCTGTAGGACAGGACTGACAATGCACTGAGCCCCCAAACTCACCGGGTCCAGCCTGGGCTGCACAGTCCTGCAAGCTCCCATCTTGAACCTGACGAGGTTGTATATCTCCTCCGGGTGCCCCAGAGACCTGAGGATGTCCATGGCTGCGCACATAGAAGCCGGCAAAAGAGCTCTGTGTAACCCAACCCCTTACATACCGCATCCATACAGTACCGCTACACTCCGGCGGCACCGCCCAATTCCGCACCCACAGCCAATCACCGCGCACGGTACGCCTACTTTCCCAATGGAAACCAGTAATCTGATGGTACTCTGGTGGACTGACCTTTCCTATTGGCTAGCTAGCTGTCGTACCAGTGCAAGCCAACCAATGAAGGGAGACCTGTTGCTGGGCTGACGTATGGAGCGCCGCGCCTGTTGGCTGGATAGGAAAAGTTTTCGTTCGACGTCACACATTGATGGCTCGGTGGGCGGGGCTGCAGGTTTCCCAGCCTCTAGTCAGTTGTTAAAAGGGGGTTTAAGTACCTTGTGCCAATAATGTAATACTCCCTATAAACAGATAGGGATAATACTCCCTATAAACAGGTAGGGATAATACTCCCTATAAACAGATAGGTATAATACTCCCTATAAACAGATAGGGATAATAATACTCCCTATAAACAGATAGGTATAATACTCCCTATAAACAGGTAGGGATAATACTCCCTATAAACAGATAGGTATAATACTCCCTATAAACAGGTAGGGATAATACTCCCTATAAACAGATAGGTATAATACTCCCTATAAACAGATAGGGATAATAATACTCCCTATAAACAGATAGGGATAATAATACTCCCTATAAACAGATAGGGATAATAATACTCCCTATAAACAGATAGGTATAATACTCCCTATAAACAGGTAGGGATAATACTCCCTATAAACAGATAGGTATAATACTCCCTATAAACAGATAGGGATAATAATACTCCCTATAAACAGATAGGGATAATAATACTCCCTATAAACAGGTAGGGATAATACTCCCTATAAACAGATAGGTATAATACTCCCTATAAACAGGTAGGGATAATACTCCCTATAAACAGATAGGTATAATACTCCCTATAAACAGATAGGTATAATACTCCCTATAAACAGATATGGATAATAATACTCCCTATAAACAGGTAGGGATAATAATACTCCCTATAAACAGATAGGTATAATACTCCCTATAAACAGATAGGTATAATACTCCCTATAAACAGATAGGGATAATAATACTCCCTATAAACAGATAGGTATAATACTCCCTATAAACAGATAGGGATAATACTCCCTATAAACAGATAGGGATAATAATACTCCCTATAAACAGATAGGGATAATAATACTCCCTATAAACAGATAGGGATAATACTCCCTATAAACAGATAGGGATAATAATACTCCCTATAAACAGATAGGGATAATACTCCCTATAAACAGATAGGGATAATAATACTCCCTATAAACAGATAGGGCTAATAATACTCCCTATAAACAGATAGGTATAATACTCCCTATAAACAGATAGGGATAATAATACTCCCTATAAACAGATAGGTATAATACTCCCTATAAACAGATAGGTATAATACTCCCTATAAACAGATAGGTATAATACTCCCTATAAACAGATAGGTATAATACTCCCTATAAACAGATAGGGATAATAATACTCCCTATAAACAGATAGGTATAATACTCCCTATAAACAGATAGGGATAATAATACTCCCTATAAACAGATAGGTATAATACTCCCTATAAACAGATAGGGATAATAATACTCCTTATAAACAGATAGGTATAATACTCCCTATAAACAGATAGGGATAATAATACTCCCTATAAACAGATAGGGATAATAATACTCCCTATAAACAGATAGGTATAATACTCCCTATAAACAGATAGGTATAATACTCCCTATAAACAGATAGGTATAATACTCCCTATAAACAGATAGGTATAATACTCCCTATAAACAGATAGGTATAATACTCCCTATAAACAGATAGGGATAATAATACTCCCTATAAACAGATAGGTATAATACTCCCTATAAACAGATAGGGATAATAATACTCCTTATAAACAGATAGGTATAATACTCCCTATAAACAGATAGGGATAATAATACTCCCTATAAACAGATAGGGCTAATAATACTCCCTATAAACAGATAGGGCTAATAATACTCCCTATAAACAGATAGGTATAATACTCCCTATAAACAGATAGGGATAATAATACTCCCTATAAACAGATAGGTATAATACTCCCTATAAACAGATAGGGCTAATAATACTCCCTATAAACAGATAGGGATAATAATACTCCCTATAAACAGATAGGGATAATAATACTCCCTATAAACAGGTAGGGATAATAATACTCCATATAAACAGATAGGGATAATAATACTCCATATAAACAGATAGGGATAATAATACTCCCTATAAACAGATAGGGATAATAATACTCCCTATAAACAGATAGGGATAATAATACTCCCTATAAACAGGTAGGGATAATAATACTCCCTATAAACAGATAGGGATAATAATACTCCCTATAAACAGATAGGGCTAATAATACTCCATATAAACAGATAGGGCTAATAATACTCCATATAAACAGATAGGGATAATAATACTCCATATAAACAGATAGGGATAATAATACTCCCTATAAACAGATAGGGATAATAATACTCCCTATAAACAGATAGGGCTAATAATACTCCATATAAACAGATAGGGCTAATAATACTCCATATAAACAGATAGGGCTAATAATACTCCATATAAACAGATAGGAATAATAATACTCCATATAAACAGATAGGGATAATAATACTCCATATAAACAGATAGGGCTAATACTCCCTATAAACAGATAGGGCTAATACTCCCTATAAACAGATAGGGCTAATAATACTCCCTATAAACAGATAGGGCTAATAATACTCCATATAAACAGATAGGGATAATAATACTCTATATAAACAGATAGGGATAATAATACTCCATATAAACAGATAGGGCTAATACTCCCTATAAACAGATAGGGATAATAATACTCCCTATAAACAGGTAGGGATAATAATACTCCATATAAACAGATAGGGCTAATACTCCCTATAAACAGATAGGGCTAATACTCCCTATAAACAGATAGGGCTAATAATACTCCCTATAAACAGATAGGGCTAATAATACTCCATATAAACAGATAGGGATAATAATACTCTATATAAACAGATAGGGATAATAATACTCCCTATAAACAGATAGGGATAATAATACTCCCTATAAACAGATAGGGATAATAATACTCCCTATAAACAGGTAGGGATAATAATACTCCCTATAAACAGATAGGGATAATAATACTCCCTATAAACAGATAGGGCTAATAATACTCCATATAAACAGATAGGGCTAATAATACTCCATATAAACAGATAGGGATAATAATACTCCATATAAACAGATAGGGATAATAATACTCCCTATAAACAGATAGGGATAATAATACTCCCTATAAACAGATAGGGCTAATAATACTCCATATAAACAGATAGGGCTAATAATACTCCATATAAACTGATAGGAATAATAATACTCCATATAAACAGATAGGGATAATAATACTCCATATAAACAGATAGGGCTAATACTCCCTATAAACAGATAGGGCTAATACTCCCTATAAACAGATAGGGCTAATAATACTCCCTATAAACAGATAGGGCTAATAATACTCCATATAAACAGATAGGGATAATAATACTCCATATAAACAGATAGGGCTAATACTCCCTATAAACAGATAGGGATAATAATACATAGTAACATAGTAACATAGTAAGTTGGGTTGAAAAAAGACATACGTCCATCAAGTTCAACCATAATGCCTATATATAACCTGCCTAACTGTTAGTTGATCCAGAGGAAGGCAAAAAACCCCATCTGAAGCCTCTCTAATTTGCCCCAGAGGGGAAAAAATTCCTTCCTGACTCCAAGATGGCAATCGGACCAGTCCCTGGATCAACTAGTACTAAGAGCTATCTCCCATAACCCTGTATTCCCTCACTTGCTAAGAATCCATCCAGCCCCTTCTTAAAGCTATATAATGTATCAGCCAGCACAACTGATTCGGGGAGGGAATTCCAGAACCTCACAGCTCTCACTGTAAAAAATCCTTTCCGAATATTTAAATGGAACCTCCCTTCTTCTAAACGGAGTGGGTGCCCTCGTGTCCGTTGGAAGGACCTACTGGTAAATAAAACATTAGAGAGGTTATTATATGATCCCTTTATATATTTATACATAGTTATCATGTCACCTCTTAAGCGCCTCTTCTCCAGTGTAAACAGACCCAACTTGGCCAGTCTTTCTTCATAACTGAGACTTTCCATACCCTTTACCAGCTTAGTTGCCCTTCTCTGGACCCTCTCTAACTCAATAATGTCCCGTTTGAGCACTGGAGACCAAAACTGAACAGCATATTCTAGATGGGGCCTTACCAGCGCTCTGTAAAGGGGAAGAATAACCCCCTCCTCCCGTGAATCTATACCCCTTTTAATACAGCTCAAAACCTTGTTTGCCCTTGCAGCTGCTGCCTGGCATTGCTTGCTACAGCCAAGTTTATTATCTACAAGGACTCCAAGGTCCTTCTCCATTATGGATTTGCCTAGTGCAGTCCCATTAAGGGTATACGGGGCTTGCATATTTTTACATCCCAGGTGCATGACCTTACATTTATCCACATTAAATCTCATCTGCCACTTAGCTGCCCAGATTGCCAGTTGGTCAAGATCCTGCTGCAGGGATGTCACATCCTGGATAGAATTGACTGGTCTGCAGAGTTTTGTGTCATCTGCAAACACTGATACATTACTCATAATACCCTCCCCTAAGTCATTTATGAACAAATTAAACAAAATGGACCCAGTACAGAACCCTGAGGGACCCCACTGAGAACCTTACTCCAAGTAGAGAATGTACCATTAACAACCACCCTCTGTACCCGATCCTGTAGCCAGTTTTCTATCCATGTGCAAACGACTTCACTAAGACCAATAGACCTTAGCTTAGAAAGCAGTCGTTTGTGGGGAACAGTATCAAATGCTTTGGCAAAATCCAAATAGATTATATCTACTGCATCCCCACTGTCCAGCTTCTTACTTACCTCATCATAAAAAGCAATTAAATTGGTCTGACATGACCTGTCCTTCATAAAGCCATGCTGATTACTGCTCATAATGCCATTCTCCACTACATAATTTTGAATGTGATCCCTTAACAAGCCTTCAAATAACTTGCCCACCACGGATGTCAAACTTACAGGCCTATAATTGCCAGGCTGAGATCTTACTCCCTTTTTAAATATGGGAATGACATTCGCCTTCTTCCAATCACTAGGTACCATACCTGATGAGAGCGAGTCTGAGAATATCAGAAACAAGGGCCACTGCAATTCTGCCCCTAGCTCTCTCAGTACCCGAGGGTGTATTCCATCTGGCCCAGGTGCCTTGTTTACATTTATCGTGTGTAACCCTTTAAGCACCATATCCTGTGCCAACCACTGTGTAGTTGGAGCTGAGGCAACAGTGAAGCTATTGGGTGAGACTTGGCCCACTGGCTCCTCTACTGTATACACAGAAGAAAAGAACTGGTTAAGCACATCTGCCTTTTCTGTATCCGCTGTAACCATATTGTTACTATAACTCAATGGGGCCACACCCTCAACCTGCATCTTTTTACTATTAATATACTTAAAAAACTTTTTGGGGTTAGTCTTGGCCTCGGCCGCGATGCGCTCCTCATTTTCTATCTTTGCCTTCCGGATTGCTGTTTTACACACTTGTTATAGTGTTTATAATCATTAAACGCAGCTACTGTCCCCTCTGACTTATATTTCTTAAAAGCTTTCCTTTTTTTCCTTATTAACTTCTTTACCTCAGAGTTAAGCCACATAGGGTGATTCTTAACACTTCTACTTTTTCTTATTAATGGAATGAATTGAGAACAGTAATGATTTAATATCATTTTAAATGACAACCATTTCTGCTCTGTGTTTTTATCAGAAAACATAATGCCCCAATCTATGCCCTGAAGCGCTGCCCTTAAGGAGCTAAAATTTGCCTTCCTAAAATTCAGTGTCTTTGTTGCCCCCATGTAAATTTGTTTCCTGCACCAAACATCAAATGAAATAACATTATGGTCACTATTACCCAGGGGTTCAACCACTTGCACATTTGCTATACGTTCTGGGTCATTAGAGATCACTAGATCTAGTATAGCATGGTTCCTGGTTGGCTCCTCAACAACCTGTGACATAAAGTTGTCGTGCAGCAAGTTTATAAACTTGTTCCCAGTTACTGTCCTGGCAGTACTATTGCCCCAGTCAATATCAGGGTAATTAAAATCCCCCATTATTATCACTTGCCCCAAACTAGCAGCCTTTTCTATTTGCAACAGGAGCTGGGCCTCCTCCTCTTCGCTTACATTAGGGGGTCTATAGCATACCCCTACAATTAGTTTGGTAGATTCTTTACAATCTGTGAGAAGCTCAACCCATAAGGACTCAGCTCCCTCTGTTCCCCCCATAACTTCCTCCTTAATATTTGCTTTTAAGTCGTGCTTAATGAACAGACACACTCCTCCTCCTTTTCTATTGCCCCTGTCCCTCCGAAACAATGTATACCCCCCAATATTAACAGCCCAGTCATGAGACTCATTCAACCAAGTTTCAGCAACACCAATCACATCATATTTCCGCTCCAACGCCAGTACCTCCAGCTCTCCCATTTTACCAGTCAGACTCCTTGCATTGGTAAACATACATTTAATACTGGTTCCGGCGTGAGAATGACGTGTAAACAACTTATGGGCCTCCCTGCCATTATCAGTATCCCGAAGCAAGTCTCCTCCCCCAATTTCCCTTACTATGCCCACTACCTCATCTATCCTGTCTACCACAGAATTTCCCACTGCACCCTCCCCCCCCACTCCTAGTTTAAAATCTCCTCCAACCCTATAGCCATCTTTTCCCCCAAAGCAGCTGCCCCATCATCATTGAGGTGCAGCCCATCCCTGGCAAAGAGCCTGTAGCCGATTGAGAAATCGAGAAATTGAGAAATACTCTATATAAACAGATAGGGATAATAATACTCCATATAAACAGATAGGGATAATAATACTCCCTATAAACAGATAGGGCTAATACTCCCTATAAACAGATAGGGATAATAATACTCTATATAAACAGATAGGGATAATAATACTCCCTATAAACAGATAGGGCTAATACTCCCTATTAACAGATAGGGATAATAATACTCTATATAAACAGATAGGGATAATAATACTCCCTATAAACAGATAGGGCTAATACTCCCTATAAACAGATAGGGCTAATAATACTCTATATAAACAGATAGGGATAATAATACTCCCTATAAACAGATAGGGCTAATACTCCCTATAAACAGATAGGGCTAATAATGCTCCATACAAACAGATAGGGATAATAATACTCCCTATAAACAGATAGGGCTAATACTCCCTATAAACAGATAGGGATAATAATACTCTATATAAACAGATAGGGATAATAATACTCCCTATAAACAGATAGGGCTAATAATGCTCCATACAAACAGATAGGGATAATAATACTCCCTATAAACAGATAGGGCTAATACTCCCTATAAACAGATAGGGATAATAATACTCTATATAAACAGATAGGGATAATAATACTCCCTATAAACAGATAGGGATAATAATACTCCCTATAAACAGATAGGGATAATAATACTCCCTATAAACAGATAGGGATAATAATACTCCCTATAAACAGATAGGGCTAATAATACTCCCTATAAACAGATAGGTATAATACTCCCTATAAACAGATAGGGATAATAATACTCCCTATAAACAGATAGGGATAATAATACTCTATATAAACAGATAGGGATAATACTCCCTATAAACAGATAGGGATAATACTCCCTATAAACAGATAGGGCTAAGGGGTGAGACATAATTTTGCCCCTTTATAGGTCCCTGGCCTCACCTTGAGTATGGGGTGCAGTTTTGGGCTCCAGTCCTAAAGAAGGGTATTAACGAGCTGGAGAGAATGCAGAGACTGCAACTAAACTGGTAAAGGGGATGGAAGGGTTAAACTATGAGGTTAGACTGTCAGGGTTGGGGTTGTTTTCTCTGGAAAAGAGGCGCTTGCGAGGGGATATGATTACTCTGTACAAGTACATTAGAGGGGATTATAAGCAGATGGGGGGGGTTCTTTCTTCCCATAAAAACGATCAGCGCACCAGAGGCCCCTCCCTTTAAATTAGAGGAACGGAGGGGGTTCCTCGCGGTGAGGGCAGTGGGGTTGGGGAATGCCCTGCCGGGGGATGTTGGGTAGGGGGTTCCTCACGGTGAGGGCAGTGAGGGGGTTGGGGAATGCCCTGCCGGGGGATGTTGGGTAGGGGGTTCCTCACGGTGAGGGCAGTGAGGGGGTTGGGGAATGCCCTGCCGGGGGATGTTGGGTAGGGGGTTCCTCACGGTGAGGGCAGTGAGGTTGGGGAATGCCCTGCCGGGGGATGTTGGGTAGGGGGTTCCTCACGGTGAGGGCAGTGGGGTTGGGGAATGCCCTGCCAGGGGATGTTGGGTAGGGGGTTCCTCACGGTGAGGGCAGTGGGGTTGGGGAATGCCCTGCCAGGGGATGTTGGGTAGGGGGTTCCTCACGGTGAGGGCAGTGAGGGGGTTGGGGAATGCCCTGCCGGGGGATGTTGGGTAGGGGGTTCCTCACGGTGAGGGCAGTGAGGTTGGGGAATGCCCTGCCGGGGGATGTTGGGTAGGGGGTTCCTCACGGTGAGGGCAGTGAGGGGGTTGGGGAATGCCCTGCCGGGGGATGTTGGGTAGGGGGTTCCTCACGGTGAGGGCAGTGAGGGGGTTGGGGAATGCCCTGCCGGGGGATGTTGGGTAGGGGGTTCCTCACGGTGAGGGCAGTGAGGTTGGGGAATGCCCTTCCTAGTGATGGGGTAATGGCAGATTCTGTTAATGCCTATAAGAGGGGCCTGGATGAGTTCTTGAACAAGCAGAATACCCAAGGCTATTGTGATACTAATACCTACAGTTAGTATTAGTGTTTGTATATATAGTTTATGTATGTGAGTGTATAGATTGGTAAGTATAGGGTGTGGGTGCTGGGTTTACTTGGAAGGGTTAAACTTGATGGACTCTGGTCTTTTTTCAACCCTATGTAACTGTGTAACAAACACATTGACCTGTTTACCGGCAATAAAATAGACTCTCCTAAGGAATGCTTCTCCCTCATCAAAACCATGAATACCATATTGTTATAACTGTAAACCCTTATGCGCGCCTACAGTGCCAGCCCCCCTACTTAACTCCCAGCTAGGGTGGGCACGGGATAGCAGATCAGCCAATCTCCTGATGCCCACCCATCTATCACATAACCTCAGGGATACCCAACCTTTCTGCTCGTGAGCCACAGTCAAACATAAAAAGACTTGGGGAGCAACACAAGCACCATAAAAGTTCATGTAGGTGCCAAATAAGGGCTGTGATTGGCTATTCTGGCCTGCCTATTGGCCCAGTCAAATGCCCCCTGCACTTAGGTTGTTTTTTATTGTGACTCTGTGGGTTCATTTTCTTAGGATTTAGAGTTGAGCCGAGGCAAAGTGAATCCAAACATGTAATGAGGGTTTTAAAGGGGCTGTTTTTTATCAGTATGGGATACCCCAGCAGATATAATCATTTATTCCAGCCTGGTCTGCATCCATGTGAGAAGAAAACTAAAGGTGGCCATATATGGGCCGATTGTAGCTGCCGATATCAGTCCCTTAGACCGATTCGGCAGCTTATTGGCCCGTGTATGGGCACTACCGACGGCCTGCCCGACCGATATCTGGCCTTAGATCGACCAGATCTCGGTTGGGCAGGTTTGATTTTTAGTCAGATCGGGGACCGCATCGGCTTGTTGATGTGGTCCCCGAACAAACGAACGCCCAATATCGCCAATCTGTAGGTGGGGATATCGGGAGAAGATCCTTTTGCTTGGTGACCTCGCCAAGCAAGCAGATCTTAGAGTGTATGGCCACCTTAAGCCATTTAGTGGGATCATCTCTTCTGTAATATCCCAGGGAATGGGCAGGGCAATGCTGTAGGAAATGCCAGTTCCTTTTTTTATTGCCTGGGCTTATGTGGCATTATTGATTTGTTTCCATATATTCTAATTATGAAATAGAGTATGGGCAGATTGTGGACATTTGGTTGAAATGGGGCAGATTGGAGCATGGCCAAGTGTGTTTGAATAATACATTTTAAAACCTCTGGGGCCCTATTCTGATTAGTTTGGGACAGTGGGCTGATAAGGTGCTAATACCTCTTACAGCTAGCCTGCCCAGTACTAACATGTTCAGCTTTGTCATTCCGTCACATTCATACAGCCTACAATAAGAACAGTTTTTACTCCATGTTTTAAAACAGACCTCCAAAACTTTGATAGGGTATGTTACATTGAAATTCTGTTACGCTCCACCTTGCAGTGAGTGGCCACATAGCTTAAAATATAAATTAATAACGTATAAAATACAAATGAATGAAATATAGGTTATATATTTACATGTAGGCAATATATACATTAATAGGTGCAGAGTGCTCCGATTCCTCATTCTAACAAACATGACACCTCAATATGGTTAAATATCCCCAAAGGTATTCACAAGAGTCTATACACGTGCCTTCCATGAGCGGCAATGTTCAGCCTACCCATAACCCTTGCCCCGAGGCACTGTTGTGTTACTGTGTGTGGGTATATTTGGGTTTATATGAATAGACAGAAGCAGCTGCAGTAGCATACAGGGCAGCACCTATTATTATAAACCAAAACTCCATGCCAAATGACAGGTGTTATAGTTGAATTTTCTTGTTGTTGTTGATTTTTTTTTTTCTTTATTGTCTTCATTTTAATTGTCTTCATTCATGTCAAAAGATCCCATGAAGACGACAGCTCAGAAGTATCTTCTGAAGGCCAAAAAATGGCTAAGTTCATATTAAGTCTAATTTCATATTCTTCCAAACAGAAATGTACATCAGTTGTGGAAAGTCTCCAGGTCTTTATGTGGGTTTGGTGTCAGTATCACTTTCGGGGGCCCATTCATTAAACCTAAATCATAAGAATCGTGGGGGGAAAAAAAAATCAGATTTTTTCTAATTTATAGAACTTTTTGCAATGTCCACGATAATATTGTTAAAATTGCACAACTTTTTCATGGTTTTTGTTAACTTCCAGGAAGAAGTCGTATTTTTCACAAAGGCTATGACCATTTCGGAATTCATTCAAGCTTTGTTATCGTGACTTTCCTTGGGCCGAGTTGGAGTGCCATTGAGTCCGATGGGAGGCTTCCAAAATCATACATTTTGTTTCAAAGCCAGAAAGGTTTTCACGTCGTTTATGATCATTTGGATACTTTTGTGACTTTTGGAATGCAACCACAATATTTTCAGACAACTAAGAAAGGAATTTTTGTGCAATTTTTGCACATCAGAAATTATTGTTGTTACTCCAAATTTTTTCCATGCTTTTAGTAGTGAAAATGTGCTTTAATGAATGGGCCCCAATGTGTGTGTTCTGTTTAAATAAGGTAATGGTAGGCCAGGCCACACTGGTATTGTTACAGAAAAGTTTTAGTTTCCTTTCTGTTACTGGCTGGGTACTGTCAGTGGCTCTGAGTCACACTGTAAAGCCACCTACGTTTGCACCTTGGGCACATGTGACGGAGCTGCAGTGCCACTTTGTGGAGACTCTCCTTACCTGTCCAGATTATTGTGTTAGTGTTCAGATAGTCTCCAACCCACTGTTTCTTCCTATAGTGATCATATTGCAGCTGCAGAGTAACATATACACACATGAATGGTTCTGCAGTGGCAAACAAAAATGGTATATTTAGATCATGTAATGGAAGTTGCATGGAAACACAAAATCAAAAGTCTCACACTTTCCATACCATTTAACTGTTCCCTTTAAAGAATAAGTAAACCTTTTTTTTTCTATTAATAAAATTACTCTGAACAGCTTCCCAGAATTGCCTACCTTTGATCCATTCCTCTCCTTCCTTGTTCAGAGTGAAGCTTCGCCCCCACTTCCTGTTCAGGTCTCTCATTACGTTGACTACCTGTAGTCGAATTGGAGAGCCTTCTGCGCATGCCTGGAGGCAGCAGGAGCCAGTCTGTGCATTAGCAGGTTTTTTTTTTCTTGATGAGAGACCTGAACAGGAAGTGGGGGCGGAGCTTCACTCTGAACAAGGAAGGAGAGGGATCGAGCAGCTTGTAACTGGGGAACCAGGTCAGAAAGAACAGAGGGACAAAGGTAGGCAATTCTGGGAAGCTGTTTAGAGTAATTTTATTAACAGAAAAAAAAGGTTTACTTATTCTTTAAGCCTTGTGAATATGTCCCCTCTCTATGTTTTTATTTATTTAAAGCAGTTTGAGGGGACCAAAATATTTTTATATGAAATTTTTCCAAAAAAACACCAGTTTTTGTGTTAATATGTGCTCCCATATATTATCTGCAGTAATGATGTACCAGTGTTGCCGTAATTATTATCTATTAGGGATGCACCAAATCCAGGATTCAGTTCGATATTCGGCCAGGATTCTGCCTTTTTCGGCAGGGTTCAGATTCGACAACAAATTAGCATAAATTAGCATTAGGATTTGGAAGGGTTAAATGTTAGGATTCGGTTCGGTATTTGGCCGGATCCATTGGGATGGAAAAAATATGCTGCACACAGAAAACTGGGAATACTGCCTGGGTGCAGGATTATCCTCACATAGTCATTATATATATTATATAGGATGCTGTTCACCACACACAGTAGGCCTGGAGAGACACTTTATGTACTATTTATCTCTAATACTGCTACCAATTTGTAGACTGTTTATATAGCAACTGCATTGATGGATAAATTAAGAACAAAAAACATTTAAGCAGCAAAAACATAATAGTTGCAAACTGCAATGAATACTGAGAATGCCAGGCTTACAAGCATATAACTGGCTGCAATTCAAATTGCTGCAATGAGTATGGGAGCATACTTTTATTAAAAATTATGAAAAATCCAATTGGCCCCACTAAGCACTGTGGCCTATGCACCAGGAGCCCATACATCTGCATAATGAGCGTATGTCCCCAGATCACCCCAATATCTGTATGTATAGGTCATGGAAACCATGTGACACACAATCATATAGAGCAAGCTGGGACACTCACTCATTATGTGCATGTACGTGCCCAGACATGGCCGCCTGTACCAGTAATGGGCTCCTAGTGCAGAGGCCACAATACACTATGGGGCATATTTAAGAGAACAAAAACTATTAACCTTACCTATCTACAATAAGTGCTCTTTAATGAAACTGAAAGTGATACTGACGAGAAAACAACTTTTTAAAATATGAATCTACATAAAAAGTTCCCTATAGGACAGTGATCCCCAACCAGTGGCTCGGGGGCAACAAGTTGCTCCCCAACCCCTTGGATGTTGCTCTCAGTGCCCCCAAACCAGGGAGTTATTTTTGAATTCCTGACTTGGGGGCAAGTTTTGGTTGAATAAAAACAAGATTTCCTACCAAATAAACCCCTGTAAGCCGATAGGGTGCATAGTGGCCCCTAATAGCCAATCACAGCCCTTATTTGGCTCCTCCATGAACTTTTATGGTGCTTGTGTTGCTCCCCAAGTCTTTTTACAATTGACTGTGGCTCACGAGTAAGAAAGGTTGGGGATCCCTGCTATAGGACATGATCATTTTTCACTGATAGGGCTGCTTTTGTAAGTAATTGTTACTTGAAATCCCTAAACCTGACTGTTTGGCCAACCTGACTGTCCCTTCTCAGCCTGTCAGTTACAGCTTCTAATGCTAATAGACTCCTGCTGCACAAATATGGCCGCCCCCTCATAGGGGAACATGGGGGATCAGACAGGCAATGTAAAAGCATTGGGCAAATACATATAAAGCGAAATTATAAATAGCATGCGATGGCTGTGTTATGATGTAAAATAGGTTTCATTTCTGGTGCAAGTATCTCTTTAAGGGAATCGTTGCAGAATCCTTTTGATTCTCAGGTAGAATACTCAGGCCTGTTTTCATAACAAACAATTTTTTTTTATCCATAAAATGTTAAGTATAGTTTTATTCACTATTATCCAAAAAAAAAAAACAATGAAAAGTTTACAGCATTTTCAGTCATGCTTTTTTATATAACATGCTCTCTCTTATCACACACAGACTTTTTATGTGGAATCCAATTTTGCAGAAAGCACCAGAATATTTCACTGCCGTTTCCCATAGGGAAACTATCTACACAATTATTTTTCCATTTGTTGCAGCCGCAGCTTATAACTTGTATACATTTTTATACAAAAGAACCTGCTATATAGTTTGCCTTAAGCGCTGCATTTGCCTTGAATGGATAAAACAGGCCTGACCTTACTGCCTGCCATAGAGCCAATGAGCCCTATTATCTACACATGGCTAACGCGTCACTTATGAATATAAATGTGTAGAGGTTCACAGAAAATGACTCTTCCATTCTAAAGGACCATTATGGACATCTGCTTACAACTAGTGAGGGCATTACAGGAGACAGTAAAGTTATATCTTAGACTTCACTATCTCAGAACATACTGCTGAAGAAGATGAACATCCCTTTATCTCATCCACCAATGCCGAGAGCTGTAGCTCAGGAGCTCAAAGTGCTACTGGTTTGCAAACTACAGACTGGAAGAACTCGGGTCACACTTTACTTGGGGTTGACAGACAGGACAGAAATAGGTGAGTCTCTTTATTCCATAGGGAGGTCCCAGTTTCTCTTTGATGACCTTGTGCCCTTTATCGCAATATTCCTTCATGTATATATGGTAGTGCAGGGCTTCCTTCTTCATCTTGCTAGAGAGCCAGTCAGAAGTGAAATGCAAGGTATGGCTTACCAGAGAGTGAAGCTTCTCTATAGGCAGGAGGGAGCCAAGGCAAAGTGGATGGACTTGTTCTAGAAATAGTATCTCATTCTTAATTATGTTGCCTGAAGGGATAATGTGGGAAAATTACATTGGAGACTGTAGCTTTAAGAGACAAAACACCACAATTACAAATGGCTTAAAGTGCCAGTAGTAACAGAGCACTATTTATACCCAATCTAAAACCCTGATCATGCATGGCACCATTTTTTCCAGGTAGTATAGATGTCACAAATTATAACATGAGAGCATGCCTATGGCCAAATTTGTTTTAAAGGGGACCGGACACCCACACATAAAAAGCTGAATAAAAAAAGTAATTTGCAAATTAAACATAAAACCAAAATTCTATTTATACCGGTTATAAAATGTATTTAAATATCTGAGCTGTCAATCATATATTGCCTGCCTCAGGCATAGAGGTGGGGCAGGCAATTAGTTCAATTCCTAGATATCAATGCATTTAAGCATCCTGTACATGGCCATGGGCATCAGGTGCGAGACTGAGGAGCATAAACAAGATTCTGGGACGATGCAAAGCTGGTCCTTGTAACAGTGTTCACAAAATGGCAGCTGCCAGCTTGCTGTGATTAAGATTTATAGAATTTATGTAGTGTGAGTAAAGTTTCTTTTGTTCAGCTAACATGATAAAAAGGGATTTGGAATTATTTTTTAAGGTGACAGGTCCCTCTTAAGGAAGAAAGGCTGGCTACATAATAAGGGAGCTGCATCTAAATTTCCTGTTAGCTTTCTGCATACAATCATCTTCACAAGTGACAGAGCAACTTTAATCTGAGGGCAAAGCTAAACTTTCTACTTATCCGACATGCCCCCCAGTGACACTGCAGCCATATTTAAGGAGACAAATATACACTGAACCGAACGGTGTCAGCAGACCAACTCCATACCTACTCCAGAGAAGCACTTCTGGTCCATCAAGGTAAAACAGACAGGTTGAGAAGCAGACAAAGCCCGTACAGCTTGTTCTGTATCAAACTCTGGAGACAGCACATCACAGTTGGGCTTTGAGGCTGGGGAGGAGCACCATGCCATACGGTAGTTGTAGAACACCAAGAAGCCTCCAGACTCAAAGTTCAGAATAAGCCTACAAGGGTTAACAGAATAAAGAAAAATAGAGTAAACAATGGCACATTATACATCAGTAGGGATCATCTTCCTTGTTTACCATATTTATCTATGGACCCCATGGCCTGAATTTTGTCAAAATAATAATATTATATAGCAGACAGAACAAATAAATCCATAACTTTTTGCTCAAGGTTCCACGTGTCGTTACAGTCCCTTTCACACAGACTGAGTCTATATATTATCTTTCTTCATTTCATAAATTTATAATTCATTCATTCACATTTGATCTACTGAAACCAGACTTTTTAGTTCCTTATTGAGAAAACTTAGCTAACTATGAATGGTCACAAATATATTGAGACAGTGCTTTGATTTGTTAGATGAAAAACCATTTAGGATTAAGGGTGGTTTACATGTTCCAAAGACACAGATTCTGATAAATACATGTAAGCAGTTACTAGAAAAGTGACACTATTGGAATGGGAAAACACGGATAGTTAGGTATAAGCTCTAATTACCGTAAGTTATTTAAATGAAGGATGGCGTATTCAACCTCTATATAGCCCACTATAACTGTGGGGCAATAGTTTACTAATTTAATGAATTTCTTTTTATGGAATGTTTTTGTAAAATATATTTTGAAACTGACAGTACGCTTACCGGTATCAGATGAAATGTTTTTATCTCTATTTATTTTTCACTTGACTTTGGGTGTGGTTTCGAATTAATTCATAGATTTTTTTCTTATGTTTTTAACATGAGCATTACAATAAAGGTTAAGTTTTAAGGCAGAGCACAAACAACCTTTCTTGTGTTTATCAATAGTTTCTTCTCCCTGTATTTTATTGTAACATATATGTAATTATGGATTTATCAGATTCAGGAATAGGTTCGGGATGTCAGAATCTCAGAAATTATTTTGCAGGATCAGGCCTCAGTTCAATAGAACACTTAAGAAGGCCAACATAAGGGTACAAAACAAAGTTTTGTATGATTTTATAATCATGCGTGAGCTCCAAATAATCATTCTGACAATTTTCGTAGAGTTTAATCGAACATGTAAGAAAATTGCTGTTGGATAAAGATAGTATCTTTGCATGTAGTATCTGATGATAGCCATGGGTTGACCTATAATGTATAAACAAAATGCACACACCCACAGAGGAACTTTATACATGTTGGTCAGAGTTTCATGCTTTAAAAGCCATTGCTTATTCCAACAAAACGCTTTCTCTTCTTCTCCTGATGTGCTGTAGCCAATACTTTTGCAATTGCTGCTCTGTATTTGGCATTCATGCAGTATATACTGATTTATACATTCTCATGCCAAGGGTATTTTTATGAAGTTGTTTTTCTCTTTTCTGCCATAACACCCTCTACCCTGTAAGGTAGATTAGCTTCCATTCAGCCACAAGTCCATTATTGAGGTTGGACACTGGTCATGGTTCTGTAGAGGCCAGTTCTCCCACTCACATCTCAGGAAACTACTCTAAACAGACCTAAACTAGAAAGGATTTTTCTCCAATTGTTGCCCCAAAGTAGGAAGCACTAAATGGTCAGTGTCCTTGTATACTGTAGCATTAAGGAAAACCAGAACCAGGTTCCGTAGGCCAAACCATGAAAAACATTCCCATACCACTATTACTTTTAACCATAATTTATTATAATGGATGACTTGTTTAACTCTAGAACAAGAGACAAGTAACACCAAAAAAAATAAGTGTAGTCTTCCTAAAGCAGACACACAATAGTTTATATAAATAGGCTGCTCTGTAACCATGGGGGAAGCCATTTCCATGTCTCTGAAGCAAACACACTACCAGTGTAGGGCAACACTATGTAATATTTTCATTACTTTAATATACTTTCGTTTTTTTTGGTGTTCCTGTTCCTTTAAAACAACTAAATTTATCTAACCTTGGTGTTGGGTCTCTCCAGTCCCCTCTCTTGTTTGCTTGTTTTGCGCGGGCAAACTCATTTGATCGGACGCTGCCATAAAGCCCAAAATGGAAGCGCAGCCATCTGCTCATATGAATCTCTGAATAGTCGGCATCTTGTAGACTCTCTGAGTGTTCTTCAGAGGTTGGCTGGATAATTGAATAATCTTTTTGACTACCCCCTGCTTGATCAATGTGTTCTTTAGCATCTTCTGTCCCACTCAATATATTTCCTACTGCCTTTGTGGTAAATTCCAGATACAAATTCTTACCATGAACCTAAAATCAAAGAGTGAGACAAGTTCAGTATGGTATTAAAGACTTAAAAAAAATATATTGGTGCAGAACTACTGCTATGAATGTTAAACAGGAGGATGTAGCCCCAAAGCTTGCCTACTTTTACCTGGCAATAATGGAACTGCTTCCCCTGCAGGTCCTGAAGAGCAATCTTCTTTGTACTCCCTCCAACCTTCACCACATTCTGACCCACAAAGGGGGAAACAAGAGAGCAGAAACGTCTGACTGTGGGACCTTCCGGCATGTCTGCAAAATAAATGTTAATACTATCTGTGACCCTATATATATATATATATATATATTGTAATCCTGCATGCAGGGCCCTCATTACCTAATGTATTCATTGGTTTGTAAATTATGATGAAATTATGATGTTGCCACTTTATGAATAAATGTAATAGACACAAGGCTGCAGGCTGAGTTATACAGGGAACTCTGGGTATCACTCATGTATTATAAGGGATAATGTACCCCTACTGTAAATGATAAGGATATTAGCAGTCACTGAGGGGTTCTGTGCCCATATAAAGGCACAAGGCTGCAGGCTGAGTTATACAGGGAACTCTGAGTAACACTCATGTATTATAAGGGATAATGTACCCCCTACTGTAAATGATAAGGATATTAGCAGTCACAGAGGGGTTCTGTGCCCATATAAAGGCACAAGGCTGCAGGCTGAGTTATACAGGGAACTCTGGGTATCACTCATGTATTATAAGGGATAATGTACCCCCTACTGTAAATGATAAGGATATTAGCAGTCACTGAGGGGTTCTGTGCCCATATAAAGGCACAAGGCTGCAGGCTGAGTTATACAGGGAACTCTCAAGTATCACTCATGTATTATAAGGGATAATGTACCCCCTACTGTAAATGATAAGGATATTAGCAGTCACAGAGGGGTTCTGTGCCCATATAAAGGCACAAGGCTGCAGGCTGAGTTATACAGGGAACTCTGAGTATCACTCATGTATTATAAGGGATAATGTACCCCCTACTGTAAATGATAAGGATATTAGCAGTCACTGAGGGGTTCTGTGCCCATATAAAGGCACAAGGCTGCAGGCTGAGTTATACAGGGAACTCTGAGTATCCCTCATGTATTATAAGGGATAATGTACCCCCTACTGTAAATGATAAGGATATTAGCAGTCACTGAGGGGTTCTGTGCCCATATAAAGGCACAAGGCTGCAGGCTGAGTTATACAGGGAACTCTGAGTATCACTCATGTATTATAAGGGATAATGTACCCCCTACTGTAAATGATAAGGATATTAGAAGTCACTGAGGGGCTCTGTGACCATATAAAGGCCCTTAGGCTGGAAAACTGCAATGGGAGGCACCATCCTCTATAACCAGTAAAAGCACAGACTAAACATTCCACATATTCCCCCAAAACAGCAGTGTGGAATACAATGAGCCAGTAAGAAGCAGAATTCAGTAGCAATTAAATTTACAAATAAGGATAGGGGTCACCGGGCAGATGATTCACTCCCCCATGTAGCTCCACAGACAGACATGGTGTCAGCCAGGGTGAGGCTACAATAAGCGCAAAATGCATACATGCTTTTTTGCTGAAAACTGCCCAGTGAAGCATCACACAGGCCGACACCTTTCCTGTGAGTGGAGCTACATGAAGGAACGGATGCGAGCAGAACAGCTTATCTCCACCTGCATACAAAGCACAGGTAGAGAAAAGCTGATCATCTGCCCCATGTGCCCCTAGTCTAAGGGCTGAACTACATGGGAACCAATGATAACCAATAATTCCACATCCTAAATAACTTATGCGGTGGATACAGAATACATTAAATACAGTGAGAAGCAGTGGGAAATATAATGAAGGACGGTGATTTCTGACACCCCAGACCCACTTACCCTTCCAAAAATCAGGTTTCCTGAAAGCCAGAGAGGATTTCAGCATTAGAGAGTTCAGAACGAGTTCACAAAACCTTTGCATTGATGAACCTCACTAGACATGAGAATAGCACCCTAAACTTCAGTGAGTAGACAGACCCAAATTTCAGATATAGCAGGGATGGAAAATATTTCTAATTTTAAAGAGGTTGTTCACCTTTAAATTAACTTTTAGTATGACATAGACAATGCTATTCCAAGACAATTTGCAATTGGTTTTCATTTTTTATCTTTTGTGGTTTTTTAGTTATTTAGCTTTTTGTTCTGCAGCTCTCCGGTTTGGAATTTTAGTAGCTATCTGGTTGCTGGGGTGTTATTTACCTTAGCAACCAGGCAGTGGTTTGAATGGCAGACTGGAATATAAAAAGGAAAGGGACTGAATACATACCTCCCAACTGTCCCGATTTTCACGGGACAGTCCCTCTTTTAACAGCTCAACCCGCAGTCCCGGATACTCACTGAAAAGTCCCTCACTTCCCTTTGATCTCCTGCACTGAAAAGATACATTACATTAACATTTATTTATAAAGCGCCAACATATCCCGCAGCGCTGTACAATAAGTGGGTTACATACATTGGACATACAGAGTAACATATAAAGCAATCAATAACTGATACAAGAGGGGAAGAGAGCCCTGCCCAAAAGAGCTTACACTCTACAAGGAGTAACATATAAAGCAATCAATAACCGATACAAGAGGGGAAGAGAGCCCTGCCCAAAAGAGCTTACAATCTACAAGGAGTAACATATAAAGCAATCAATAACCGATACAAGAGGTGAAGAGAGCCCTGCCCTAAAGAGCTTACACTCTACAAGGAGTAACATATAAAGCAACCAATAACCGATACAGGAGGGGAAGAGGGCCCTGCCCAAAAGAGCTTACACTCTACAAGGAGTAACATATAAAGCAATCAATAACCGATACAAGAGGGGAAGGGAGCCCTGCCCAAAAGAGCTTACAATCTACAAGGAGTAACATATAAAGCAACCAATAACCGATACAGGAGGGGAAGAGGGCCCTGTCCAAAAGAGCTTACAATCTACAAGGAGTAACATATAAAGCAACCAATAACCAATACAAGTGGTGAAGAGGGCCCTGCCCAAAAGAGCTTACAATTACAATCAACTTCCCTTTGATCTCCTGCGCTGAAACTAAAAAAGATACAAATTTAATTAAAAGTAGCTTTTGGCAGAGAGCCCAGAAATCTTAACGAGTGTCACCTGCACTTAGATACAGTGTTTCTTGCTTTTAATTAAATAAGTAGCTTTTGGCAGCCCAAAAAGGTAAAAAGCCCCCCCTGCACTGAGATACAATTGTAACTAATAAGCTAAACAGGTCTCTTGGGGGAACGGAGACTCGGAGCTTAAAGGGCAATTTCGTCTTTTTCAGCAAAACTGTGATAACACATAAAACAGGAACCCCAAAACCCAGAAATGTGTTCAAACTTTAAATAACCTGTTAAATTTAGTCAAATGGGAGTGGCATTTATGGGTGTGGTAAAAAATTGCCACATTGCATGTGGCATTTATTTTTGTCCCTCTTTCTGTTTTCAAAATGTTGGGTGGTATGTGAATAGTATAAGGTAGGATCCCCAACCTTTTTAACCCGTGAGCCACACTCAAATGTAAAAAGAGTTGGGGAGCAACACAAGCATGAAAAATGTTCATGAGGGTGCCTAATAAGGGCTGAGATTGGCTATTTGGTAACCCCTATGAGGACTAGCAGCCTACAGCAGGCTCTGTTTGTCAGTACAACTGGTTTTTATGCAGCCAAAACTTGCCCCCAAGTCAGGAATTCAAAAATAACTCCCTGGTTTGGGGGCACTGAGAGCAACACCCAAGGGATTTGGGAGCAACATGTTTCCCCGAGCCACTGGTTGGGGATCACTGGTATAAGGAATAAAATGTAACAATAATAATAAAATGGTAACCCTCACAGAGGAATAGTTCCTGGCTGCCGGGGTCAGTGACCCCCCATTTCAAAGCTGGAAAGTGTCAGACGAGAAAGGAACATAATTTAAAAGCTATAAAAAATAATTAATGAAGACCAATTACGAAGTTGCTAGGAATAGGCCATTCTATAACATACTAAAAGCTAACATGAACCACCCATAAGTAAGTCTGGAGGCCCAGGGCACACTTAGCGCATAACTATGTGTATTAATACTCCTGCACATTTGCAGCCATTTTGTATAAGATTCATATGGATACATTTAGTTGTAAACAATTTTTACATAAAATGCCGTTTTCTTCCCTGACTTCATCTGAAATCTAATTGCTGCTCCTGTACAACTCCCATCACCTTTACCAGCCCAGTCAGTGTGCTGCACCCATAGTCACAGGGCCACAACTAGGTAGAAGGGCACCCAATGCCCATAGCAACACAGGAAATTTAATTTAAAAACTTTTCAGTAGTTGCTAAACCACAATATAAAATGAAGCTGTAGGGCACATTGAAAATGAAATATTATGGGAATGGGATAATCCTCTGCACAGGCAGGTTTATTTGCGCTATCACCTCACTCTGCTGCACTCACCCACCACTTACCTAACTCGTACAGGCAGCCAATCACTCATCAGCCTCACCTGCAATCCCGGCCAATCATCTGCGACGGCGCCAGAAATGATAGGCCACGCCCACTTTGAGCCTCCCACCTCCACAGCGCAGGTACTTCCAGCAGATCTTCTGCACTGGTGCGGGAAGTGATGGGCCACGCCCACATTTAGTCGCCATTTTGTGAGAAATTGTATGTTATTGAGGTAAATACAGTACATGAGGGGTACAGTTACACATTTCTGCACCATTGCAGTAATTTCTCACTCTGTGGGAAAGGAGGTTGCGGTGTTTCTAGTCAGAAAGTTAGAAGTCATATGCTCTGTGTGTATCCTGCACATCAGATGAGGGGTATATATGGACAAGGCCATTAAATGCCCAGTTACCCTCTCATGTTCTGTTCTCTGCCCAAAGCTGTTTGTGCCAAAACCAGGTGACTTGAAAAATTTGGGAGAATTGACATATACTAATATGGTCCACAAAAGAAAAATACAACTTGTATGCCGCAAAGTGTAAAACTCAGTGAAGGGGCTCAATCAAACAGTGGTGTAGGTTTCACCAGATCCACTTCAATAAGTACCATGTAAAAATAAAAAATCCACTGGAGAGCCAAATGCGTTCTGTGAGGAAGGACCCCAGAGGTCCGAAACATATAGTGCTATGCATCTCTAAACTAATAAACAACACAGAACGCATTTGGCTCTACAGTGGATTTTTTAATTTTAATATGGTCCACGGCCTGACTAAGTTATCAGGGGCCCTTGCTCTGGCCGTCAGGGGCGGGCCAAGCCGACCGGGCGACTCAGGCAACCCGGTCGGCAAACTCCGCCCACCTCCCCGCCCCCCCCGAACGGCGCATGCGCGCCAATGCACAGGAGGAGGTGCAGGGGGGGGGGGCGGGGCGGTTAGTTCAGTCATTGCCTCCGCCGCTAATGACAAGCAGCGGAGGCAATGACAAAGTAGCGCTAGGGGTAGGCAGGAGAGGCTCCTGCCTGGCGCCCCTCCATCGTATTCAGGTCTGTAGGATGTTTAGCCTGGCGCAGGGTATCTGTGACTAGAAATGTTACTTTGCTGTTGCTGTTGCTTAAGCATCATTAATAGGAGCTGAGTAATTTTCAGTTTCTAGCTACATCCAGTTTTGAAGAAGTTCACTAAGGTTTCTTAAAGGAGAAGGAAAGGTAAAAACTCAGTAAGCTTTATCAGAAAAGTCTATGTAAATACAGCCTTAAGCACTCACAGAAATGCTGCACTTTTTGAGTCCTCTATCAAAAGAAACACAGGATTTCTTGTCTCCATTTTTGTAAACATGTTCTTCAGTAGCAGCAGGAAGCTACCAAGACCAAGCTAAAATGGCCGCTTCTATCAGAGGGAGCTTCTAGGGCTGTTACTCAGGTATAGTAAAGCTTTCTTATGAATAAATATAGCGTTCTAGGTGGCACTAATGTGGCGCATCTATTGGCAGTAAAATGCCAAAATGACTTTCCTTCTCCTTTAAAAAAGAATTGCACACTATTTGCTTTTTGCAAACAGGAAGAAAATATATCTCTAAGCAACTTTCCAATATACATTCATTAGAAATGCACAATTGTTTTAGCGGTGTTTGTAAATGTATATCCTAGTTAAAACAGTATTTCTCTATAATTTTCACTGTTAGGTGTGACTTTTGAAACAAAGTAGCAGTAACAACAGTAAAAAGACCTGTAAAAAAAAAAACGACTGCATTGCATGGTGATTATTGCACCCTTATGTAATAAAAGGTGCTAAGTGTGTGCAGGAGCAGTAACCCATAGCAACCGATAAGATGTTTGTTTTTAAACAGGTGATTGGTTGCTATGGGTTTCTGTCCTGGGCCAATTTAGTATCTTTTATTAAATAAAGTTTGGGCTTGAAGAGAGCTGGTATCTGTTCATTGTTTTAAAAGTCACAGCCAGCATGGCAGAAAGAAACACTTCTTTAAATAAAAATTGTAATTACTCTATAAAAGCATTGAAAACCTTAAGTGAATCTATATTGTGTCACTTAGTATTATATTTTATTTTATTATGCACAGGAACAAGAATGGGTGGAGTTCCCCTTTATCTCGGCAACCTCAGAGATGTCAAGGGCATCTGCGAAATGGCCCCCTTCCTAAATTCAGCTTTACCAGTCCTAACTAACACTCCACCAACGCTGACTGCTACTGAGCCTTGTTTAGGCCACTTTCTTAGGGGATACCTTGTGGTCCTTGTGTTCCAGAACCTGCATTGACTGCAGGTCAAGGTGAACAGTACAAAAACATGGTAACTTGTGTTTGTTACCCAATGGGATTTTTTTAAACCTGCCCCGATAGATATCTGGATGATTTTCAGTCAGATTTTGACGGGGCAGGCTGTCAGGAGGTCCCCATTCACTGGCCAATAAGGCCATTCCCCCTTTTAGAGTGATTGTAGGCCGAAACTGGAAAGGACAAAAAGAAATGGCGAACGTAGTGCAGTGATTTTTTTTTACCACGTCCATTTTACCACCACACCCCCTAAATACCACACCCATTTTATTACATTTGGCAGGTTATTTAAAGTTTGAACACATATCTGGGGGGTTTTGGGGTCGTTTTATACCATATTACAGTTTTGCTAATTAAGTTTAAGTTGCAAGTCTCAGTTCCCCCAAGAGACCTGTTTAGCTTATTAGTTACAACTGTATCTCAGTGCAGGTGTAGCTTGTTACCTTTCTGGGCTCTGCCAAAAGCCCACTTTTTTAATTAAGTCTGAGAAACAATGTATCTAAGTGCAGGTATAGCTTGTTAAGATAGTATGTCACATCCAATTCTCTGATTGACAGCTTTCCTCAGGTACACACAGTCATTCCAAATTTCAATCCTTTTCATTTTCTCTTTATTTTCTTCTCTCTTTATAGACTTTCAAAAACCAAGATGACATTTGAAAAGGCTGATTCTAAAAATTCCATCCCACTCCAATAATTTCTTATCAACTATAAAGCACGTGGTGTATAGTTACATTATGTACATTTACACTGGGGAACTTTTATTTTTTTTTTTTACAGTTCTAAAACGATTTAAACATATCCCCCGAACCTACTTTAATCACTGAGTTTCTAGCTAGTTATCTTTACTAAAGACATTTCCATAAATCATATACATCAATGATTATTAACATTGCACTTTGAAAATAAAAACAAAACAATAAACACAATATATTTTTTTTTTTACAGTTTGTCATTAGCTGACACCCATTCAAGAGCTTCTGGTTGCACCACGTTCTTTTAAAAAAAAATGGCATTTGAAAGACAATAAACCTTCATCCACTTCGTGAGCAAGTATCCGTATTACTATCACGTGAGTAATTTTTTAAAAAGTATTTCCCTATATAGAATTACAAGGTACGAATGAATATGAAAGCAACCATAGTGCTTGCCTTGGCAGCAGCATTCACCTTGGAAATGGTGTAATAATATCCCTGCCTCAGCTGAGGCAAGCAACATGGTAGCTTACATGGATAATTTGCAGAGAGGATAAATTCTGGGTATGCCTTTACCCATGTGCTCTTGCTTATCTGCCATAAACATATACATTCTACTTATACATATGGAACATTTTTACTTTAAACATTACCAAGTGTTGTTGACTGAGCATTTTTTTACATTATCTCTAAAGATGGACATAATCTGCCGAAGCCTTGGTTCCCCTTAGATAGCAGAAATAAATTAGATTTATAGGCTGAGGATAAGCAGAATCTTTATTATCTTCACTGACAATGTGCCTGATTTATACATTTCAGTTTATCGGATATACTTAGCCAATCAAATGCATTTTAAGACATTTCTAAACCTTTTTAAATAAGAGTCTCGATAACCCGCTCATTTTTCTGGAGTGATATATGAGATTAAATAAACAAGTAGTAAAGTAAAGGTCTGAGGTCAGGAAATGGAATAAAAGAGCCCCTGTTTATAAATTAAAAAAAAAAAATCTGCATCTTTATTTATGGCATAACTATACCTTTTTCAATCCAAATACTTTCAATACTGTGGAAAATCTAGGACAATATATTTTAATTTTAAAAAGGATTAAGCACTCCTGTATTGCTATATATATTGTGGCTTACTTATTAAACACGAACAGATCTTTTATCATAAACCCAGCATGAAAATATACCCTTGCACCGGATATCTTTCTCTGCCTTACTGGGTTTATTTCTGTGTTTACACCTCTAATCTTGTCATTGTTACAGGCAGCAATGTGTTTGGGCTGTGACTGAGCAAAATGCCGTGATCCCTACAAGGAAGGCTCAGAGGACTATGAAAAATGTTTTCAGAAACAGTCACTTCAGTTTATAGAGATGCAAAGATTCCATCCAGGATGAGATATGTTTGAGGTATTGATCTGTTTACAGCGGCATCTAGCTCTGTTGTGCGATTTCAGAATTTTTTTAACATCAGAAAAAGGCCGTTAAAGAAATGTTAGAAAGCCTTTGTGTAACTGTGCAAATGGTGCCTACATGTCAGCTATTTCCCTTCTCCTTGCTGAAAAGAAAAATGTTTAAAAAAAATGGACAAATTACAAAGTAAAATATTTGAATTGAACTACAGACAGACAGAGACTACCAAGGGGATTGAATCAATTACATAGTAGATCAATGGGAGCTGGTCGGCATTACGCTGCGACGTCAGGGCTTTTGTAGAGATTTTATCCACTGAGAAGTAAGGTTTCCAAAGTTGCGTGAAGGACGAAGCTTCATTGTATAGCCAAATTTCTATCCCAGCTACACGTCTTTCCATCTCTTCCACAATTTATATAGTCTAATGTATAAACAGTTCCTTTCTATTACAGCAAAATCTTAAATTACTTTTTTTTTTAAAGAAGTCTTTTTTTTTTATCACTTTTTTTACGCCCGAGTCTTTGGTTTCTTGAATTACACGTGTAGGTTCAACAATGAGTTTAGCACGGTCACCGACCAATGGCGCCTTATCAGCACAGTAAATGTTCAAGTGACGTTACGAGGCGGTGGATGGTATGTGCTTTAAGCTAAGACCAGGTTGTTCCAGGAGTCATGTTTGGAGCTGGCTTGTGGAGATGTGTTGATTGTAGAGTGGTGATTCTGTGGCGAGAGTTTTAAGCTCGACATTGGGTAGCTTGATGAACCATGGCTTGTGATTGTAGATAGTACAGATGCCTGAAATAAACAAACAAAAAAAATGCTTAAAATAAGTACAGTGTAAGGGCCCCAAACTTGCACACTAGGGGGTCAGGTAGATTATTACTACTATGTTAATAGTAGAAGAGCATGTCTGCAGCCCTGGCATTGGCTACAAGCCTATTTAAAAGGAAAACCATACCCCCAAAATGAATAATAACCAACAGATAGTTTATTTTATGTTAAGTGAACTATTAAAGAATCTCGCCAAACTGGAATATATATATCAGTAAATATTGCCCTTTTATATCCTTTCCCTTGAGCCGCCATTTAGTGATGGGCTGTGTGCTCCCTCAGAGATCAGCTGACAGGAAGTGATGCAGCTCTAACTGTAGTAGTGTTGGAGTAAAAGGCAGAACTCTGTCCATTCATTGGCTGATGGGGCCTAGCATGTATGTGTGCCTTGGCTTGTTTGTGTGCACGTTGAATCCTATGATCCCAGGGGGCGGCCCTTAATTCTTAAAATGGCAGTTTCCTATTTAGGATTACCCAATGCTACATACTACTAAAAAAGTACATTTTATGAAAATGGTTTATTTAGATGAAGCCGGGTTTTACATATGAGCTGTTTAT
Source organism: Xenopus tropicalis (assembly GCF_000004195.4). Classification (NCBI taxonomy): domain Eukaryota; kingdom Metazoa; phylum Chordata; class Amphibia; order Anura; family Pipidae; genus Xenopus; species Xenopus tropicalis. The sequence continues at coordinate 150,616,656 of NC_030681.2, forward strand.
GTAATATATTTTTATAGAGACCTACATTGTTAGGGGGGGTTTTAGTTTTCCTTTAAGGTTCCCGTAACCAGAGGGTCACCCATTGATAAAGTCAGATACATAGGCGACAGAGACAATGTGAACCCCTGCAGCCCCCCCCCCCCCCATCACTGATTGCATGAGATTCCATTCCTGAATAACAGCATTTTTGTGGCCTATTCTGCTCACCTGAGATAGAGAACTCGAATGGCCATATGGAGGGGATAGTCCTGGCTCAATCTTTATTGGACGCATTTCCTCTCCGGCGGAGTTCGTGGAGCTGGTGGAAGGAGTGAGGCTGTCACTGCTGTTTTGGCCTGAGGAATTAAAAAAGGAGCATTGAAGCAAATATTAATCAATACATAGGTATTTTTTACACTTATCATTAAAGTAAGGTAGTATAAGCGCCACTATTTTTTTTATCAGATAAATAACACCCCTCCTTATTAGCTGCCATTAAAGCATTCTAGTTGGGTGGTTCCCTCAGTGTAATGGCATAACGGAGACATTTGGAATAAGTGACCAAATTGCAAATACATCTAAAAAAAACTAGTAGTTAATTGCTGTGTTTATTTGTGATACCTGTTGGCGTTTTAGACTTGCTGAGGTTCTTAGGTTTGCGCTTTCGTGTCTGGATTCCTTCCTTTTTCATTGCTAGCGGCCGAGGGACCTGTTACAGAATTAAAAGAAAATGTCAGATATAGTTTTTTTTAATCAGAATCAAAATTAGACAGTACATGTTCATGGGAATTCATTTTACACCTTTTTATACAATGGAATTAGAAAGGGAGAACAGAGTCAGGTCTGACATGAAGAAGGCCAGGTATGAAATCATAGCAATTAATATTATATCTTGTGATTTTATCAGGACAGAGGAGCAATTTTAGTTGACCTTCTAGGTAGATAAAAGAGATTTCTTACCCCATGTAGCTTCATATAAAGGCCACAAGCATTGCATACTGGTTCCCCCTCTGCGTTACGGCGCCAGAGTGTAGTAGTGGTTGTATGGCAGTTAGCGCAGGATAGGCCCACACGGCGAGATGCAGACTAAAGAGACAAGATATGAAGTGGTTATTAGGGATTTCCTTAGTAGCTGTACAAATGGCTTACATCATACGTTATGTAAAAATCATACATTCAGATAAACCCATTTATTATTGCATAACTTTACAACTGATATGCAGCAGACAGAGAATCTTATCTTCAGGAAAAGTTGCTGAATTCCCATACTCATCACTATTACTGATATCTATATTATGGTGCTATATACTGTATAGATGCAATGTGAAATATTAATGGTGTCCTCTACAACCGCAATGCGTTCATTCATCACTAGGTGGCAGTATGTATGTTAGTTTCTACCCATAGCTGCCAGAAAATTAGACAGATTTGAAAATACCATTGGTTGATGATGTTTAGCACAGTGTGCCCACACATCTTTTATTTTGAGTTGCGGTGAAAATAAAGACATTACAGGAAATTCAAGAGACTAATTCAGGGGCCTTATTACTCACATAATCAGTTAAAAAATCTATTGATCTTTAGGGCTGGTTGGCCTTGGTAGGGTATTTTTAAGGGTCATTATGACAGATGGCAATTTTACTGCACTTTCTGGTGACAGAAGATATATATATATACAGAAAAGAACTGAGCACACCCTAATAGTAATCAAATGCCCCAGGTGCTTGCAAAAACCATGTATATAACAAGACAATGAGCCGCACACGCAGGGACTTTGTTAGAAAACAAAAAATTTTTTAATGAAAACGATCCAACGTTTCGAGCACCAACTGTGCTCTTCCTCAGGGACAAACCCTATATATATATATATATATATATATATATATATATGATGGTGGAAATAAATGAGCAGTACACAAGTGAGATCACTTCTTGCCCTACCAGTCCAGAGGAAGAATGGAAAACTGAGCTTTGTCAGAGTTAGGTTAAAGGTGAAGTGTAAATCGCCTCTCTGGAAGCTAAACCCATCTGGCATTACTCATGAAGGCAAGGAGGGGACCTGCAGGTATATTGTATTGTATAAGGAATTGGTTTCCAGCTGCCTCTGACCCACAACCCCGTCACCTTCCAACACACCGAAAAGGGAAACACAGAACAACTCCCTGGTTTCCTATTTAATATAATGTATCTAAATATCAGCTATGGGGTGAGGCCTTATGTCAGGGTAGTTCTACAGATAAATAACTTTAAATCTAAAGAGGTCACTTCACACTCAAGCCACCTCCACCTAAGCAATATAGCTGTCTCCTGAAGAAGTCATCACTCATTTGTTTATGATGCTGAAGGTATTAGATCAAAGTCCAGTGAAATGAATCTCTTTCCATGATGTCTTTAATAGAGGACAGTATATCTAAAGTCCTCTGTATCCACCCAAGGTCTTACAATGCAGCAGCAGCAAAAAATAAAAAAAAAATGACGTCTTTGTTTCAGTCAAGGTCTAGAAAATGCTGGCGTAGTGCACTTCTGTGCCCTTTCTCTTATATATCAAGTATTGTAAATTACATCACAGACCAGTGGCAACTCCCAATGCAGAACACTGGAACATCAGCACAACTGGCATATGAGCAGCATGTATTATAAAGTTGGTAGTGTGCTAACGTTTGTGCAGTGTCGGACTGGCCCAGCAGGATACCAGGAAAACTCCCGGTGGGCCCAGGGGTCAGTGGGCCCTCTTGCTTCTATCTATTTAGCCTATTTCATGGTCATTCCCTATTTCTGTATGGGAACATGGAAACTTGATAGATGGAAGAATATAGCATGTAGAGAAAAGTATAATAAAGAGTTTGAGAGAGGAGAGGAGGGATTGAGGGAAAGTTGTGAGAATGGGCCCATTGTCCAGTGTTTTCTGGTGGGCCCCTGCCATCTCAGTCCGATACTGCATTTGTGGCTAGGGTAACATGTACTGGTAAGCAGGTCAAATCCCTGACTGCTTGATGTGAGTGACTAGACTTGGAGCAGAGTTTGCCTTGTGACTAAACATGGAAGTATAAGTGGACCTCATAAATTAAACATAATATGCACATATGTCAGGGAGCTCAGTTAGCCAAGACCTTTGTTACCAAAACCCAGACTAGGGCTGGGGGTAATGGAGGCAGTGCAACATTTACTAATGCTTATTTTAAACCTGCTCCACTAATACACCCAGGGGTTTAAGATTGCAGTGAAGGATTTCCTAACAAATGGCCTGACTGCTTAAAGTAAACATAAATATATAGATAACGAGCAAAAAAAAGCTGTGCAAATATTCCTTACCAGTCGCCTTTGAGGCTTGATCAGAGGACGGTTGATCCCATTCATCTTATGGTATAATCCACAAGCATTGCATAGATAGTGGCCTGTTCCATCCCGCCTCCAAAGTGGGGTTGACATCGCTCCACAGTTGACACATTCTCGTCCCTCGGAGAAATCATCAAAAAACTCTGTGAATTAGAGACAAAAAAATTAAGAGGCAGCTCTGCAGCTTTATACAATTAAACCTGTTCAAATAATGACAGCATCAAAATGTAGGAGCAAGAGGGCAAATGTAATGCCCAATACACTTGGGACCCAAGTCAGCATCAGGCATTGGTAGACTACAGTAAGACATTCGTAATTAAGAACTACCAAGAACTTCCAGTCATTTGGTTTTTCCTGCTTCCTGTACATGTCTGGGGCATAAAGAAAGTCCGAACAGGTTAAGGGGAGACCAACAGGAAATGTATCTTAAGCTGGCCATACACGTGGCGATCTGACGATGTTTCGTGCGACCATCGGTCAGATCCACCACACACGGTCAGGGCTGAAACAGCAGAAACAATAGGATTTCGACCTCCTTCTGCCGATTCAGCCCTGACGGCAGATTTTGGTCAGGCGCCTTCTATGGCGCCCGATCAAAATTTTCTAACCTGGCCGATCGGCGAGTCGTCCCATATCAGCAGCTTCCTGCGATATCGGTCGACTCGCCGACATGCCATACACGCACCGAATATCGTACGAAACGAGGTTTCGTACGATAGTATCGGTGCGTGTATGGCCAGCTTAAGGGCAGGGATGCAGAGAGAGAGGAAATTGCAAGGGTGGGAGATAAGGTTGGGCTTAAGCATGCAGCAACACCATAGTACTGTGAGGTGCTTGTTATAATATTGCTTGTATATTGTACTCAACGTTTTGCTCCTGTGTAAAGGACCTTTCTCAAGACATCTGGGGGATCATCATCGAGGGATGTTCTGAGGAAGGTCCTCTTAGCAGAACAGAAATGATGACAAACTAATAAAAAAACAAATCACTTATTCCTTAATTCCTGCCCTTGATGATGAATCCCCTAAACTAAAGATGTCCGACTCATTTTTTTTTAGATTTTGTGGGATTTTGGAATAATCCAAGAGTGGGAAACCTGCGGCCTCCAGATGCCACAGCAGCCCCATATATACAACCCTGCAAATTCATTTTTTATGTGTATACTCCCCAGACAAATTTCAATGTAATACTATATACCACTATATTTATTAAGCATTTGATACTTTGGCCACAAGAGACTCCGTTTCATTGGAGTTTATATGGTAGTTCCTGCTCATTGTTAATGAATGCAAATAAACAGATACATATACAGTAGCTGGGCATATAACCTATCCCTTTGTTTTATTAAACATTTACTCAAAGTAAATCCTGCTTATAAAGTGAATATATTGTTACTTTTATGATGACGGAATTGTGATAAGATGGTAAGCTTTAAGTGTATGTAATGGGAAGACAAACAGGCAATAAGTTCTCGCTCCAAGCACCCTCTGGTAGAAATAAAGGACACAAGGATTTCCCTCTCTTAGCCAATATTTTCTTTGTTAACACCTGTGGTTTGAACTTGTAACTCCTGAATTTCTTTATGGCAGTCAGCTACTTAACTTGGCTTTAAATCCTGCCATTATGGGCTTCTTGACACTTCCCTGCCTGCCTCACTCTGCCCGCTCCCCCGCCTCTCCTTTACATACAAACAGACAGGAAAAGAAAAAAGGTTTTATTTAGCCGGCAAATTGCCTAACAATCCCCCAACTAGCTTTCAGAACAATGCAAAAGGGACAGCTATTCCCAGTGCACTGCTTGGCCACAACACACCAACAATTTCCCTTTCACTTATATGAGCACTCAGTCTGACAGATTAGGATTATAACCGGAAAGAGCAAATCCTCATTTCAGCAAGTCGTGCATATCTCTGATATAATCAGATATACACAGATTTCCACCATCTCTAAGGGGCAGAGCTCCCACAGGAAAAACTCACCCATTTACTATTCATTCCTATGGGATTTTTAGCAGTGTATTTATTAATGGGTGAAATCTAGAGTTCACCACTTTATGAATACACTTCTAAAAATCCCATGGGAATAAATAGAAAATGGGTGGGTTTTTCAGTAGTGAGCTGTAATCTCACCTTTTGATAAATCTGCCCCTCCATAGCTAAAGGTGCCCATGCACGTGAAGATTCGCTCGCTTGGCGACCTACGGGTGGGCGATATCGGGGAACATGTAGGCTAATTTGATCGTTTGGCCCCAGGCCAAATTATAATGGCGGCAATGGGGCAGTTGGTTCGGGGACTGCATCAACGAGCCAATGCCGTCCCTGATCCAACTAAATTTTTTAATTATCGGTCGGGCATACCCTTCGATTCTGCTCCTACACGGTCCGATAAGCTGCCGAATCGGTACAAGGGACCGTGTATGGCCACCTTAAGGTGGGTGATACTGGGCTGATCTGATCATTTGGCCCCAGGGACACAGGTCATCAGTGCAAGGACTGCATCAACAAGACAATGCAGTCCTTGATCTGGCAGAAAGATCAAACTTGCCTGACTGACATCTGGACGATTTTTGGCCAGATAATTGTTGACTAGGCCACTGGAGGGCCCCCTACATGGGCAGATAAGCTGCCACATTGGTCTAAAAAGGGCTTATGTTACTGGGGTGCCTAAGTAATAAGAATCTAGATGTTAATCAAAGAATTTTGATAAACAAGATTGTATTTTATATACTGAATTTATTGTAACAGCTCAGTTTCGGAAGCCCTAATGGGTTTTCTAGGGGCTCAGAATTCCCCGCTAAAGGGCTGTGATGGATATGGGCTGGTACAGAAATCCAACACATAATACGTAGCATTTCTGGCCTAATTCTTTGTTGAGCTTAAGTTCTCCTTTAAAAATGCCCAACAAATAAGGGAGGATGCCAGGAGCTGCAGGTTGCAAGAGGCTTGCAGTAAGGATTAAAAAATGCAAGGACTTGCAAGGAGTGTTTTTCTCTTGACTGGCTTCCAGGAATATGTCAAAAGAAAAATGCTAAGAATCCTTTGCAAGGTTCCTTTTGTGGACAGAACGGACGGTGCAAGGAGAAATATAATATTCACTGTTTTCCCCCTCAGATGTTTTACTTTGGTTTAAGGCGATTAACTGATATCGCAGTTCATGTAGACTTTGTAGTACAGCAAATACTGTATCTAGTGAACATGTTTTGCTATCTAAACGCTGGCTCCCATTGTACCTGTATCAGTAGAGAGAGCCGGGGCTGTGTAAATCAATATCTCATAGATAATGCCATTTGCAAACTCTGCTACATGCTAACTCTGCTACACTATGATTAGTGTGTAAAAACATCCTGCAAAGGTTATAATTATGAAATCTCTGTGGTTATAAATAAAGTCTTTCATTTAAATTCGGGAGGACCGGTGGCCTGAAGTTTCTTACTCAGCTCATTTTTTACTTACTGAGATATCCTCAAAGCCGCAGTTGCTTTAATACATGGCATTATACACATTTAATGCAGCACAGGCTGCCCCCATAGTGCACTCAGTGAAAGCGGATTCCATTACGGAATTGTTTATATTGCCAGAAGAGAGTAATATCAACATCTCTCATCAGGACTAACCTCCAACCTTTAGTAGCACAAAGAGGCACTTGCAACATTTTAAACACCACTCCAGTCTCGCTTTTAGGGGTATATTGCATTTCCGAAACAAGTTGTAAGAAATGTTTAAATGACCGCAGTGTCAGAAACATCGGCCTCTGAAAAGTCGGTTGAAACTGAAGCTGAATATTTTCTGTTTAAAACAACGGTAGGCCAGCTTTCTTCATCTTAATGCCATTTGTCTTAAGGTGGCCATACATGGGCAGATTTAAGCTAAAGATTTGGGTCCTTCAGACCGATTTAGCAGCTTATCTGTCTCTGTATAAGGACTCCCAATGAGCCCACCTGACCGATATCTGGCCTAAAATTGGGCAGATGTGAATCGGGCAGGTTTGATGTGGTCCCTGCTCTGAAGGGTGCTATTCCTGTTGTCGTAATTTAATCATTTGGCCCTCTGGCCAAACAATTGGATAACTCCGATATTGTCCGCCTTAGGGCGAAGACACAAGGGGCGATTAGTATCGAAAAGGCGATTAGTATCGAAAAGTATCAATTTGGCAAAATTGCGCGCGTGATTTGTCGCGGCGACGCAATTATTCTCTATGGGCGGAAAGACCATGAATGAGTTAATTAAAAGTTGCGACGACTAATCGCTCCGTGTGTCTTTACCCTTAGATGAGCAAACAAGCAGATTGTCTACATGTAGCAGTTTCGATCTTTTGTGCAACGATTCCCACCCTCCACTGTCGTTCAGGGCTGAATCGTCAGATATGGAGGTAGAAACAATTGAAATTCTACCTCCTTCTGCCGATTCAGCCCTGAACGAAGATTTTGCTTGGGTGCCTTTAATGGCGCCCGATCGGAATCTTATGACCTGGTCAATCGACGAGTCAACCGATATCCGCAGCCTTTTTCAATATGGGCTGCCTTGTCAAGCTGCCATACACACGAAATACACACGAAATTAGGTTTTGTACAATATCATCAGTGAGTGTATGGCCAGCTTAAGGGTGAAGACACACGGAGCTACTTAGTAGCAGCTACTTGTCACAGCTACTAAACTCCAGAAAATCCCCTGCCATAGACAATACTGAGAATTGCCTCTGCTAAAACACACGTAGAGACAATTATTAGTAAATGATCAGCATTGTCTATTTTTGTAGCCATGACAAGTAGCTGCAGATCTGTGTCAAAATTATTGTTGGCTTTTTTCAATTAAAATATGAAGGAAATAATTTAAGGTTTGTTCCACAATGTTGCATAATAGTTTTTTTGCTGTATAAGAGGCAACCTGCCTCCCAAAAGCTCTGTGGTTAAAAAAAACCCTATTATGTGTTTAATTTCCATCCTCTTTTCTACATTTTCTAAACATAGACATAGGTTTGCCACCTGGTCGCTAAAAATGATTCCTGCTGTCAGCGTTATTAATAGGTGTTAATAAGGCTGGTATTTTTTCTTCCAGAAAAAGTGACAACCCTACATAGACATTATGTTATATGTATGTTTTGTTGTATTGCCTACTGTGCACAGAACATTGGTTTTATTGGCTAAATCATTTCCACAGATTGAATTTTTATCTCTGCTTTGTTCCCTCTCACTTTGAATGGAATTGTACATGGAACCAGATTATACAAGATGGAACTACACCTTATATAATTGCTTCCTATAGATATGCGAAGTAAACACCATGCATATGGCAAAAAAATGTACTTTGCACACACACTATATTGCAGTGGAAATTGAGTCTTTACTTGTGCTTTTCACCCAGGGCAAGAGAAGGCCTTGTTAATCATATATAGTCATATACATTCTCTAGTTGTTTTTGTGCCCTCATTATCTTACTGCTACAATCTCTAACTAATTAATGATAATGTATCCCAATTAAACTTGCAATTTGTATATGATAAATCCATTGCACTTTGATAAACTGTAAAAGATTATTTGTAGCTCGAGACATTGGGTTTTCTGAAGGACAAATGGTGCTTATACAATGTCAGAGTGAACGTGTCAGGTTTCCTAAACCAGATAATCGATTAGTGCATTTATTTGCTAACTTAGAAACTAGGGTTTTCTGTGCAAAGTCACAATATCTAGATAACATATATTAGTAGTACAGTATATACTTTCAGACTGTTCTAGTTTTCCTTTAAAATTGATTAGTTTATTCAACTCCATATGTTATGGAACTATAAAGGAAGGGGTCCCCAACCTTTCTTACTTGTGAGCCACAGTCAATTGCAAAAAGACTTGGGGAGCAACACAAGCACCATAAAAGTTAATTGAGGAGCCAAATAAGGGCTGTGATTGGCTATTAGGGGCCTATATGCACCCTATTAGCTTACAGGGGCTTTATTTGGTAGGAAATCTTGTTTTTATTCAACCAAAACTTGCCCCCAAGTCAGGAATTCAAAAATAACTCCCTGGTTTGGGGGCACTGAGAGCAACATCCAAGGGGTTGGGGAGCAACATGTTGCCCCTGAGCCACTGGTTGGGGATCCCTGTATAAGGGTGAAGAGACAAAGAGCTACTTAGTAGCAGCTACTTTTTCATGGCTACTAAACATCTGAAAATACCCTGCCGTAGACAGTAAATAGTCAGTAAATGATCAGCATTGTCTATTTTAGTAGCCGTGACAAGTAGCTGCTACTAGTAGCTCCGTGTGTCTTCACCCTAAGGCTAATGCCACAGGGGGCTAATTCTCGGCCTGCAGAAAAAAGATGCAGTGGACATCAACAAAAAAACATGAGAGTTTGGCATTTAACATCTGATATCCACTGCATCTGCCTGGAGACGGCGCTCCTGGGTGCAAGCAAGGGCTAGTGTCAGTGTAGGGGCTGACTCTCAGCTCCGCGTGGCACTAGCCTTACCATGCAGAATGGCAGATTTTCTCTTTTGTGTTCACAGTTAAAGTGTTACATATGGTCCTGGTCCCTGCATATATACTTTCTGTGCCCTAACATTTGTCCCATTTGTGTCTCGGTTGTAAGATAACAGATTACAAAGACCTATTTACCTTATCAGTATACACAGAGTGATAAATGTACACACTAACTAACTCCAGCACACATACTACTCCCCCTGACTCCTTCTCTGAAGAGGGGATCAGTTTGGCCTGACAGTGATAGATTGGCCTAACTAAAACTATCACACACATACATTAAAGCTTCTGTCACAGGCTATCACAGGCACATAGGCAAACCTTTTAACAGTTGCCATGCCTTTATGGAATTTTGTAGGTTCTAAATTCTTCATACCAATCGAGCTGCCAGAAATAGCAAATTTTCCTTAGAAATAAATTCAGGGTGCGCCATTTTAATTTATATTTCATTATTTCATATTGACAAGTACTAAACTTATTAGCTGTAATTAACAGATGTAATCAGATATACTTATATAGGAAGAGGGGGGTGTATACTAAACACAAGGGTGCATTGCAGTAAAGAAAAAAGTTGGTGGTTACAAGGTGTAAAAGGTAAAATATATTTGCTTAGTTTACTGAAGGGCGATTTTTTAGTAAAAATGGTGCATTGACAGCATTTGAATTGTGAAAAATAAATATATATTTGTACATTTGTTACAGACCCATACCCAATCCCTCTGATGGAGGGGAGATTGAGAGTCAAGAGACAGTCTATCATAGAGGAATTGTGTATGTCTCCATGTTTTTTTGACAGTTCAGAGGTGTCCTCTGTCCCAGCGCGCCCAGTGGCCAGCGTGTCGGCCGGTGGGATGCGGTGATGCATCATATGATGCTCTGGGGCCGAGGCCAATGCTGAGGCAGACAGGTAGTAGGTGTGGTGAGGATGCAGTGGCCAGGGGGAAGGATCGTAGTTTGATGACTAACTATAGTCCCCCTGAACTGGCCCCCTGTTTAAAAAGTTTGGGGACCCATGTAGTATACAGTAAACCAAGGGGCCATCTTGTATTTGGGCTGGGAGGTTTATACCTCCTTGATGGTTGTTAGTGGGAATAAACATTGTATTTGTAAAATACAGCCTTCAACGGCGCCCATTCAAAATCTGCCCGATCGACGAGACAACCAATATCTGAGGCTTTTGCCATATCGGTGCGCTAATATCAGTGCGTGTACGGCCAGCTTTAGATGCAAAGCTGTGTATGTGCATTGAGTGATTCCTGGAGTAGCTTATCAGAGCCGTGTGTGAGATTATTCTTGCAGGTACTTACATTCTGACAGCTACAAGAGATGATACTTTTAGCTTTCCTGGAGTAAGTGGAATAAAATGACGCCATACGACAGTGGGTATATTGGGAAAAGAAAAACAATAAGCAGAGCCTTTCCAACTCAATTGGTTGAACTTTTTTATCTTAAATGACATACATTATTAGATAGGCAAAGCTTCAGATAAGAGCATAATTCGAGAGAGCAGGAGCACCCTGTGGACCGGTTCAAACTCCCACCTGTTTTGGACAAATCAATGAAAGTTTCTTGGCTTTGCTCTGTTTTTTTTTTTTTTTCTTTCTTTCTTTTTTGAAACGTTGCAGAACGCGGGTGAACTTTGAAACGTTTGAGTTTATTTAGTGATTATAATTAACCCACAACTCGTAACTATCGATCTGCCAGGAATGAATGTGACAAAAGTTCTTCAGTAGGTTGTGCTGCCATATCCATAGAGATGAATGTCGGCTTGGACAGTATTTAAATAACCTTTTCCTTGCATAATGGGGTGGGGGTGAATAGGAAACTGCCATTTTAAGAATTAAGGGCTCCTGGGATCATAGGATTCACAGTGCACAGACAAGAAAAGAAAAACCAAACCTATACCATCATTAGATCAATTTCAGACATCTCTGCCAGTCACAATTGGCATTTTGTCCCACTTCTCTCCACCTGCGTTTCATAGGCAGAGGGAAGTAGATCCACTCTCATCTGCAGCAGATAGGTGATCAAGTTGCCAACTATAGGCCAATATATTGTGGCTTGGAGCATAGCTATATAAGCTTCAAAACTGATTTGCTTGGGTGACAAAGAAATCAAGAAAATAGACAGTTCCATTGGTGGGTCCCTGCATCACTTATTTATTACAGGTATGGGACCTGTTAGCAAGAATGCTCGGGAGCTGGCTAAGGGACAGATCCCGGATAAAGCTGGCCATGCACATTCAGATGTTAGTCGTCTTCCCACGAACGGATACCAATCGTAGGTGTAGACGCAACAATCTAAATTGTAGGATACTATAAAGTACTAAAAATAATACATTGGAGGTTGTACTAAACATAAAATAATTGTCACACAACAAACGTGACCTCCCGAAAATGAATAGGTCACCTAAGAATATCATCAGATACACAATACACAATTTGGATCTCCGTGCCTTAAGTCTACGAAGAAATAATTTAAACATTAAATAAACCCACTAGGATTGTTCTGCCCCCAATAAGGAGTAATTGTATCTTAGTTGGGATCAAGTACAGGTACTGTTTTATTATTACAGAGAAAAGGGAATCATTTAACCATTAAATAAACCCAATAGGGCTGTTCTGCCCCAATAAGGGGTAATTATATCTTAGTTGGGATCAGGTACAGGTACTGTTTTATTATTACAGAGAAAAGGGAATCATTTAACCATGAAATAAACCCAATAGGGCTGTTCTGCCCCAATAAGGGGTAATTATATCTTAGTTGGGATCAAGTACAGGTACTGTTTTATTATTACAGAGAAAAGGGAATCATTTAACCATTAAATAAACCCAATAGGGCTGTTCTGCCCCCAATAAGGGATAATTATATCTTAGTTGGGATCAAGTACAGGTACTGTTTTATTATTACAGAGAAAAGGGAATCATTTAACCATTAAATAAACGTACAGGTACTGTTTTATTATTACAGAGAAAAGGGAATCATTTAACCATGAAATAAACCCAATAGGGCTGTTCTGCCCCCAGTAAGGGGTAATTATATCTTAGTTGGGATCAAGTACAGGTACTGTTTTATTATTACAGAGAAAAGGGATTCATTTAAACATTAAATAAACCCAATAGGGCTGTTCTGCCCCCAGTAAGGGGTAATTATATCTTAGTTGGGATCAAGTACAGGTACTGTTTTATTATTACAGAGAAAAGGGAATCATTTAAACATTAAATAAACCCAATAGGACTGTTCTGCCCCAATAAGGGGTAATTATATCTTAGTTGGGATCAAGTACAGGTACTGTTTTATTATTACAGAGAAAAAGGAAATCAATTATAAAAAATCCAATTACTTGATTGAAATGGGGCCTATGGGAGATAGCCTTCCTGTAATTCAGAGCTTTCCGGATAACAAGATTTCAGATAACATATCCCATACTTGTAGTGTCCAGACTATGTCCTTTGCCTACTTTCTGTTATCATGAAAAACTAGCCCGCCTGGCCTTAACATAATCATTTCTCCATTTTTCCTTTATCTAATCTCTGCAATCTTAATTTCGTTCATGGCAACAACTTGTTTTCCTTTTCTTCCTCATACTGGCTTGCCACATACATCCAACCAAAGCATTTCAGTTCAGGGCACAGGAATTTCCTCTATGCTATATCTGCCAGCACTCCCTTGGTGGGCAACAATGATTTTAAAGGGTCATTTTTCAAAAAGGAGCTGTGCTGAATCGCCCCACATGTCTGCTCTGTAAGCAGATCCATTGCCATTAATTACTGATTTAATGATTTTAACAGGGTTCTGTCACATTAAAGATTCCCTAAAAGTTTCATATTAAATGTTCTGCATAGCTGCTGCCAGCTAATACTAATGGGTGCTGCCTTGGGGCATAGAAGCTTGACATCTTTCTGCACAACAGGGTCCTATTTCACACGCGTGTTGTACTTTGCTATTAATTATCATCAATTCAGGAAAAGCGGTAATCATATTACAACCTGCCCATAGCCAATTCCACTTTATTGTGATGACTTTATTGTTGAAGCGTTGATAAACAATGCACTAAATGCAGAGGATAGTCCTTGGATTTATATGCATGGACATGGCAGTTTCTATATCACCGAGCTGTTTGTCACTGCATCATGTGGGAAACTGGCACCATGCAAAGCCATCAGTCACTTACATGTCAGTGTCACAGCTGCTTATCACAGCACTGAGCATTTATATATCACATTGTTTTCCTAAAAAATGTGCGTTAATTTGGAATAAAGGACATTTGGGCCAAATCATCAGAGCTTAGTGATGCAAGTTCTGTCACATGACTCACTAAAACGTGTATATTATAAAAAAAAAAAATATGAGGATAATAAAAGTCACCTTGGAGTTCCATGACCTGTATAAAAGCCTGCAGCCTTGTGCTTGTTATGGTCATGGAACTCCCTCTATTTAACAATAGGGGGTACTTTATTCACTATATATTATAAGAAATTCCTCGGGGGCTTATAATATCCCTATATGTTAAAATAGGGGGCACTTTATTCACTATATATTATAAGGAACTCCTTGGGGACTTATAATATTCCTATATGTTACAATAGGGGGCACTTTATTCACTATATATTATAAGGAACTCCTTGGGGACTTATAATATCCCTATATGTTACAATAGGGGGCACTTTATTCACTATATATTATAAGGAACTCTTCGGGGACTTATAATATCCCTATATATTACAATAGGGGGCACTTTATTCACTATATATTATAAGGAACTCCTCGGGGGCTTATAATATCCCTATATGTTACAATAGGGGGTACTTTATTCACTATATATTATAAGAAACTCCTCGGGGGCTTATAATATCCCTATATGTTACAATAGGGGGCACTTTATTCACTATTTATTATAAGGAACTCCTTGGGGACTTATAATATCCCTATATGTTCCAATAGGGGGCACTTTATTCACTATATATTATAAGGAACTCCTCGGGGGCTTATAATATCCCTATATTTTACAATAGGGGGCACTTTATTCACTATATATTATAAGGAACTCCTTGGGGGCTTATAATATCCCTATATATTACATTAGGGGGTACTTTATTCACTACATATTATAAGGAACTCTTCGGGGACTTATAATATCCCTATATGTTACAATAGGGGGCACTTTATTCACTATATATTATAAGGAACTCCTCGGGGGCTTATAATATCCCTATATGTTACAATAGGGGGCACTTTATTCACTATATATTATAAGGAACTCCTTGGGGGCTTATAATATCCCTATATATTACAATAGGGGGCACTTTATTCACTATATATTATAAGGAACTCCTCAGGGGCTTATAATATCCCTATATGTTACAATAGGGGGTACTTTATTCACTATATATTATAAGTAACTCCTCAGTAGTGACCTATAATATCCCTATATTTTACAACAGGAGGTACTTTATTTATATTATACACTACCAGCTTCCAAAAAATGACAGGTTCTAAAACTCTTGTGCAGTTGTTTTCTTTGCTTTGTTAAACTTAAGCACTTTTATAAGTTAAAGGGGAATCTACCCCATTAATATGCTCTAGGTCCCCGGAGAGGCTTCCCATCCCCTCCTGAATGGCACCACTGATGCTCCCCAATATGCAGTGGCGAAACTACCCCTTGCCGAGCCTTACACCAAAGTGTCTGCGGAGGGACCCAGCGCACAGAGCAACCTGCCCCCCATACCTGGCCACTAACCCAGCTTCCCTTGCTCCCCAGGTAGGAGAGCAGACTGGCAATCTGTGGGTTCTGGCCAATGCCTGAGGGACTGCTGTAAGATACCATAGACAGTCACTATTTATTGGGCTGGTGGGGGGCTGTTAAGGCCTCTGTGTACATGAAATGCGAGGGGCCATTTTGCCTCCCAGTCCAGGCCTGCTGGGTCTGCTTACTCTATAGTTACTCCTCTGTAGTTACACCATACACAAAGCAGAGTTGGTGACTGTGACCCCTGGCAGCATGACCTTCTCCCCAATTAGGGTCCTGGCCAAAGGCTGGGCATTCAAGTGGGACGTGAACTAAAAAAGTCAGTACAGGTGGAAGTACTCTGTAAGTGCTCACTGAAACGCTTTTGCTAGCCGTGCCGCTGACTATCACAGCTTACACATTTAACTGTGTTTACATAACCACTATGTTTGTTTAAAAGTGCTGTGTGCCCTTGTTCCCTTATTCATACAAATACATGTGTGCCCCTATGCTGTGCCTCTCACAACAATCAATAAGCTTTTGCAAGGAAAATGATCTATTCCACCCTGTCTGTTTTGCATCTGTTTCTTAGCAGAGAAAACAAAAATACTATTTACAGCTAATACCGCTCAGTGCTATGTATTTGCTCTCTCTACTTTACTGTAGCGTATAGACACATACTGCATTTTGCTTTATCCCCACAGTACAGCTCTCTTCAGCCTGTGCAGCCATCTTTCCTTTCATCGAAAATGTTGATTTGGACATTAACGTATCCCCACCTTCCCCTGAAAGTTTGTTTTTTTTTGGTGCAAATGAAGGACAATATAACATAATTAGATTTAACTGTCATTGTTTGTGGATTCTAACAATACTCAGCAATTATCCAAATGACTTTAAACACCCTTGTATTTATGTGTGTGTGTAGTGAAAGAAAGAGACTGAATAATGTCAAATGATGTTTTGTAACAAGATCTAATTGTCTTGCCCCCCCAGTAGAACAATAGATGCTGTGTGGAATCACTTTCACGGCTCGTTAGGCCTCGGGGTAGGAGTATAAAGTAATAATACTGTCTGATGCTTGTAATGAGTCCATTAAACATGTCCATGCTGTGGGTTCTGTATATGGGGTGTGTATACGGGAATACATGGCCCAAAGGGACATCAACAAAACTGATATATAAACTTACTTTTATTATGTTATAGAATGCCCAATTCTAAGCAACTTTTCAATTGGTCTTTGTTATTTATTTTTTTTTCAATTATTTGCCTTCTTCTTCCAAATCTTTGCAGTGTTTAAATGGGGGTCACTGACCCCGGCAGTGAAAAAACTATTGCTTTGAGAGGCTCCAGTTATACTGTTATTGTTACTTTTTGTAACTTTCTTTTCTATTCAGGCCCTCCCTATTCTCTCATCCAAACCACTCCCTGGTTGCTAAGGTAACCTAGCAACCAAATAGCTTTCAAACTGGAGAGCTCCTGGAAAATGAAATAACTAAAAATGACAAATAATAAAAAATGAAGACCAATTGCAAATTGTCTCAGAATATTGGAGAGGCCGCTGGCAGAGAAAAGGCTGGAATATTGCCATGTATCCATTAACTTTTGTACAATATCTCATCATTACATCCCCCCCAGGGCCCAGCCCTTCAGAATTTACAAAGGTCTATGAATAACATTTCTTTCTGAATATAAAGGCACAAGTTTACTCCAGCCCAAAGATTGGCTCATTGTGTTCACTGACACTGCACATGCCACAATGCTGAAAACTGTTTCAAATTGGAAGTGATTCATGCTACAAAAACTTGAATAACACAGAATAACAGCACTCAAGCATACAGCTCCGGAGCAAACATGGGCCTGCAGGTTATACAGTGACGGCGGCCTTACATGGGCAGATTTAAGCTGCTGAGTCGAGTCCTTTAGACCAGTGCTGTCCAACTTCTGTTGTACCGAGGGCCGGAATTTTTCCGACCTACGTGGTGGAGGGCCGATAATGGAAGCCAGTTTTGACCACTCCCCTTTTTGAAACCGCACCCACTTGAAACCACACCCATGTTATCACATGACCATACCCATATTAATGGTTGTAGTACAGCAAAAACCTGCCATACTCTGCCTGCCCTACCCTGCCTATGAGTGTGCCATACTCTGCCTACCCTACCCTGCCTGTGTGTGCCATACTCTGCCTGCCCTACCCTGCCTGCGCGCCATACTTTCACTGTGTGTGCAATTCTTGGCTGGTTTGTGCCATACTTGGCCTGTGTGTGCCATACTCTGCCTGCCCTACCCTGCCTGTGTGTGCCATACTCTGCCTTCCCTACCCTGCCTGTGTGTGCCATACTCTGCCTTCCCTACCTTGCCTGTGTGTGCCATACTCTGCCTTCCCTACCCTACCTGTGTGTGCCATACTCTGCCTTCCCTACCCTGCCTGTGTGTGCCATACTCTGCCTTCCCTACCCTGCCTGCGTGTGCCATATTTTCACTGTGTGTGCCAATCTTGGCTGGTTTGTGCCAAACTTGGCCTGTGTGTGCCATAATCTGCCTGCCCTACTCTGCCTGTGTGTGCCATACTCTGCCTTCCCTACCCTGCCTGCGTGCCATACTTTCACTGTGTGTGCCATTCTTGGCTGGTTTGTGCCAAACTTGGCCTGTGTGTGCCATACTCTGCCTGCCCTACCCTGCCTGTGTGTGCCATAACCTGCCTTCCCTACCCTGCCTGTGTGTGCCATACTCTGCCTTCCCTACCCTACCTATGTGTGCCATACTCTGCCTTCCCTACCCTGCCTGTGTGTGCCATACTCTGCCTTCCCTACCCTGCCTGTTAGGGGCGGGCCAAGCCGATAGGGCGCCCTAGGCAACCCGGTCGGCAAACTCCGCCCACCTCCCCGCCCCCCTGAACGGCGCGTGCGCGCCAATGCACAGGAGGAGGCACACAGTTAGTTCAGTCATTGCCTCCGCCGCTAATGACAAGCGGCGGAGGCAATGACAAAGTAGCACTAGGGGTAGGCAGGAGAAGCTCCTGTCTGGCGCCCCTTCATCGTTGCGCCCTAGGCAGCTGCCTCTTCTGCCTACCCCTAGTTCCGGCCCTGCTGCCTGTGTGTGCCATACTCTGCCTTCCCTACCCTGCCTGCGTGCCATACTTTCACTGTGTGTGCCATTCTTGGCTGGTTTGTGCCAAACTTGGCCTGTGTGTGCCATACTCTGCCTGCCCTACTCTGCCTGTGTGTGCCATACTCTGCCTACCCTACCCTGCCTGCGTGTGCCATACTTTCACTGTGTGTGCCATTCTTGGCTGGTTTGTGCCAAACTTGGGCTGTGTGTGCCATACTCTGCCTGCCCTACTCTTTCTGTGTGTGCCATACTCTGCCTTCCCTACCCTGCCTGTGTGTGCCATACTCTGCCTTCCCTATCCTGCCTGCGTGTGCCATACTTTCACTGTGTGTGCCATTCTTGGCTGGTTTGTGCCAAACTTGGCCTGTGTGTGCCATACTCTGCCTGCCCTACTCTGCCTGTGTGTGCCATACTCTGCCTTCCCTACCCTGCCAGCGTGTGCCATACTTTCACTGTGTGTGCCATTCTTGGCTGGTTTGTGCCAAACTTGGGCTGTGTGTGCCATACTCTGCCTGCCCTACTCTTCCTGTGTGTGCTATACTCTGCTTGCCCTATACTGCCTGTGTGTATGGCACACACAGGCAGCATACAGTGACACAATGCTGGCATTTTGGACAGCGGGCCGCCAGTTGGACAGCACTGCTTTAGACCCATTCGGCAGCTTATCTGCCTGTGTATGGGGCATATCTGGCCGAATATTGCTCTGATAGGTTTGATTTTCCTGTCAGATCAGGGAAGTTCTCAGTCCAATGGCTCCTACGACAATCAAATTAGCCCGATATTGCCCACCTTAAGTTGGCAATAACCAAGCGATCCAAATGAGCGGATCTTGAGGTGGCCATACACTGTGTACATCCTCTCGTTTGGCAAGGTCGCCGAAGTAGCTGATCTTCTCTCGATATGTCCACCTATGGGTGGGCGATATCAGGCTAATTCAATCATTAGGGCCAAATGATTGAATTAAAATGGTAGGCATAGGCACTGTACAGTCGGGGACTGCATCAATGAGCCGACAAATCAAACCTGTCCGATCAAGATCTGTCCAACTTTAGGCCAGATGTTGGTCAGGGAGGCCCACACAGGGGCAGATAAGGTGCTGAAATTGGCCCGTGTATGGCCACCTTTAGTGTGTATAGCCAACAAAACTCAGGCACGTCTGCCTTGGTACAATCCCACAATGGCACAATGAAAAATATAAGCAACTTTCCAATATACTGCATATTCTCCTCCATGTCTGTTAGTTAGTTGATTTCTGGTTTGCCTCTGCATTGTTTCAGGAGTCAGAACCAGGCAGGTTCAGCTTTCAGCTGCAGTTATATGTATGAATAGGCTTGTAAAACCAGTCATTATTTTTTTATCAATGTATATTGGAAAGTTATTATGTAAAAGTCAAAAGAGAGGAGTTCTATTTTATCAACCAGAGTTTGCTGATTACATTGGTTTATTACAGGTATAATAATCAAAGCAGAAAAGCGATTGGTCCATATGGTTAAACTGACCTATTTTGTATCGGTCTTGTAGTTTTTATTTATTTTTCTTTAGATGTTAAGCAGTAAGCTCATTTGTGCCTTAATATTTAGTAAAAGGGAGGAGGTTCTGCTTTCATGTCATACAGGGGAACTGCCTAAAAAATACAGGATCCTATTTAAGGCTAAGAGATAATGCCATTCTATCTGGTTCCTATTTAGCCTGTGTGGTTGTGTGTAACCAGGTGTGTTAGTGGGCCGGTTGCACTATGTGCACGTTAGTTTGGGTGGGTTAGTTATGCAGTAGGCACACTCCCTGCTCATTCTATCACTTTGCAGCAGGACAAACCCTCTAGCACTGGGTACAGCAGTGTTTGTGTGGCCTTTAGCAGCTCCGGGTGCATTTATAATGATACAAACATCTCTAGCTGAAGAAAAGCATTATATATGTTTAAATACTTTGCAGATAGGAAAATGTAATGTACATGAAAAAAATTACATTTTACATTAGACACACTGCAAACTAGTGCATACAGTGGGGCTTTAGGGTTACCACCTCACCCCTTTTATACCAGCCACTGAATCCACATCCTACATGCCTAGTTAGCAATTAATTTAGGTGCATGCTGCAGACTGAACTGATTTATGTGCAGCCTTGCAGCATGCATCTAAATGAACTGCTAACTAGCCATGTAGGATGTGGATTCAATATAAGGCCAGTATTAAATGAGTGAGGCTGCAGCCCTACTTGGCTTTGTGCCTTTCTCTGGTCACAAGTCCTTTGGGTATTCAATTATCCTTATCATTTACAGTAGGGGGTACATTATCCCTTATAATACATGAGTGATACTCAGAGTTCCCTGTATAACTCAGCCTGCAGCCTTGTGCCTTTATATGGGCACAGAACCCCTCAGTGACTGCTAATATCCTTATCATTTACAGTAGGGGGTACATTATCCCTTATAATACATGAGTGATACTCAGAGTTCCCTGTATAACTCAGCCTGCAGCCTTGTGCCATATATGGGCACAGAATCCCTCAGTGACTTCTAATATCCTTATCATTTACAGTAGGGGGTACATTATACACTATAATACATGAGTGATACAAAAGTAAAAGGTTCCCTGGGTTGTTTTGCCTCTGGTTGCCAGTAATATCTACAGTGCCCAAGAATATCAGCCAGTGTGTGCCAGTTTTCGGAATATTAAATAAGAGGCAGTAATTTTGCCCAGGGGCAGAACCCATAGCAACCAGTGAACGGTAACATTTACTAGTCACTGGTTTAAAAGCAATCATATTGGTTGCCATGGATTACTGCACCTGGGCACATTTTGTACATGAAATATTAAGGGTTCCTCCCCCTTCCTTGGGTGCTCAGGCCACATACACCCCCAAATCTTTTTTCCCATATATTTACTAATTAATCTATATTATATAAATATATAATACTACATTTACTAATTAAAAGCAACCGACTGATTTTCATGGACCTAGTACATAAGTATATTTCACCTTGGATTCAACAAATTTGTGGAGACCCCATGTTATGCCCCCTTAAACTAACAAGCATATATAATAGCCAAAAAAACTATTGCTCTGAGGCTACAGTTTTAGTGTTATTGTTACTTTTTGTAACTTTCTTCTCAATTCAGTCCCTCTCCTATTCATATAAAAGTGTCTCACACAAACCACTCCCTGGTTACTAAAGTAACTTGGATCCTAGCAACCAAATAGCTGCTGAAATTGCAAACTGGAGAGCTGCTGAACTGAAAATGTAATAACTAAAAAACTACAAATAATAAAAAAGGAAAACAAATTGCAAATTGTCTCAGAATATTTCTCTCTACATCATATTAAAAGTTAACCCCCTTTAAAAAACAACCATTTAATAAGCTGCCTGTGAGCACCCAGAATGCATTGCTTTCACTCTCTATACATGTGTGGTCTTAAAACTTAATAATAATGTGAATTAGTAGGGGGGAAGTCTGATGCACTGATTTCCCCTTGTGTGTAACATGAAACTGATTTCCTAGGTGAGAAGATTTATATTTTATAATTATTTGTGCCAGATTGCTCATTGTCATTATATCTCACCTATATTTTCATATATTGCCCCAATGTCTACTTGTACTGGCAGCTACCAAAATTACTGGAATTAACTTAACTAACAAATCAGAATGTGTAGCATCGGTTTGTGAGCACTTTTTGTATTTTAATTAATAATTAATGAGACCACTGAATAATCTGAAATAATTTCAGAAAAATCTGAACATTATATGTGATTAACACGTATTTCCATGATCTTAGCCTGCCCAAGCTTGGTT
This sequence comes from Xenopus tropicalis, assembly GCF_000004195.4. NCBI lineage: Eukaryota > Metazoa > Chordata > Amphibia > Anura > Pipidae > Xenopus > Xenopus tropicalis. The sequence continues at coordinate 150,639,070 of NC_030681.2, forward strand.
AGAAATGATTTAATGGCGTATCTTGATATTTGTAATATGTACTGCATTTGTATCTGTATATTTTTAAAATATACATTTTTAATTGTACATAGAAATTGAAATACGCAAATTCGTTTTAGCAGACACCAGTAGGTTTAACGCAATCCACTAGGCTGTAAATCCTTGCCTGTAGAGCTTGCAACCAATTAGTGGTATGGATCAGAAATGGCTGATGTAGAACTTAATTCTATGTAACACCCGGGGCAGATTTAGCAAAATGTGAAATGAAAAATTCACTTATTTTCTAATTATTCTTATGGAATTTGTGTAAGCGTATTTATAAAATGGGGAATTGATAAATACACTTTCTACAAATCCCACGGGAATGAACAGAAAGGTGGGTACATTATTTTGTGATGAGCACAAAATATAAATCTGTCCCTTACTACATACATAGATGTTGGCTGTTAATCTTAATTATTTTAGTTACATGTTATAGTTCAATTTCAGTTAAATGGCGTCGAAACCGGCCGCTCTCTTCACTGAATCGGAACATTAATATATCTATTTGCGCTTTAATAACTAAAATATTTTATGCTCTATGCTTAACTCGATCTGAATAAATTAATAGGATACAATTAAAGGCAATTGTTAACTTTTTGTAACAAATTCACAGCAAAAAATGAGGTGGAATCGTTTTTGTGTATTCCTTCTGTTACAATAGCAAACGAAAATGTGACAGAAACTACAATGGGGAAAAGGAATGTAGCTGCAAAGATGCCGGGTATTAAATTACTGTTACAAAAATCTCTTCCCCAGGAAACAGACTCACTAATATTATACAATGTTATAACTTTATATTTAGATCAGATGTTATTCATTTGAATTCGTGTATTGGGCAGTTATTGGGGATAAAACACGTTGAACCAAGAAAAATATTACCGCACTCACTACTTTTAGAGAACATGTACAATTACTGGATTAGTAAAAACAAAAGGTATGGAAACTAAAAACTATAATTTTATAAAATATTGTTATATTTTAATATTTAACGAGAATAAATACTAGGATATCCCGTCGTGTACATTACTTATATATACATACAATATATATCAAAGTTGTGTGTATAATGTGTGTGAGTATACAATCAAAAATGATAATATATATTATATATATATATTACTATAATAAAGATGTCAGTAGTGACATTAATATTTTATTTTACAGATACATAAATAACTGATTATTTATATCTAATATGTGTTTGTGAATGTATGAAATAATCAGGCGATTTTGCCTAAAGAAATAAATGCTGTGGGACTGAGCTGTAGTGACCCTGGTGGCTATTTGCTCAGGTGAGCCTTTGCTTTGTATGGAAAGTGGCCAAAACGCCATGTGGTGCCAGAGTGACAGGTAAGTCCTGCTGTGCCACTTACCCCTGGGTTTCCCTACTGCCGTGCAATGGTGCCAACCCACAGCCAAGAAATTCTGATATTACTGGGCCAAAACCCTGACTAAAGATTATTATAGAACCTTAATATCCAGTAACGAGAAATTCCATACAAAGTCGGATTGCCCGGATTGTACACACAATTTGCTGGCCCCTTAGTCCCTGCCTAGAAAATCTCACATATCCATGTCCTACAAAAAAAGCCACAGAATCCACTTCTATTAACTCATAGTTATTTAGTTATAGTCATAGTCCCTACATTATAGATTTTTCTCCAGAAAATAGCCCTGACTGTAACATAGCCTCTGACTGTAACATAGCCTCTGACTATGCCCCCAATAAACCCAACATTTCCATATGGACAGATGCCTAAAGCCTTACCTATGTTTGGGTGCCTTGATGCCGCCGGGCCCGCTCTGTTTTGGAGGTTGTGGAGCATGGAGCTGTCGAATGGAGAAGCAGTCCAAGCAGCACCCATGTCCGGGCTCATGTAGGCTGGGTAGGGGCTTGAATAGGTGGCCCCCAGCGCTCTTCCGTACTGCTCTCTCCCATTCGCTGATATGGCAAGGGGGCTGCTGTAGGGGACCTCTCTGTTGGAGGCTGCTGAGATGGGGGGGCTGGAGGAGAAGGTGAATCTGGGAGACACTGGGGGGTGAGAGGTTCCTGGGTTGTAGGCTGAAGGCTCCGCTCCTGCTTGTGCCCACATGTTGTGGCCAGAAACTGGGCTTCCTTGTTGAGATGAGCCGCTGGTTTGGAGGTAAGGCAGGCTGGGGATCATGGAGGAGACCCTGGTGGTGGGTACATAGACAGGTGAGGTAGCAGCAGTAGCACTGTGCATGTAGCCCCCAGCCCCCTCATAGGCAGGGGGGCCATGGTTAGCGGCCATAGCTATACTCTGATACATCCTGGCAATTCAATCCTCAGTGGGTCCCAGCACCAGAAAATCCACAGGTCCGAGAGTTTCAGCGTCCTTCAGTATTAGGCGTATGTGAGTCCATATATATGTTCTTCCTCAGGAAAAGCAAGAGCAACACCAGGCAGATCGCTCACGTCGGATCTCCAGTCTCATGGAAGCCAGGCCTGAGATAAGTCTAGAAACAATTAGCAAATCAGAAGGTCACATCCCCTCATCTTCTCTTCCCAAGTTTATTCTGAGTAGGGCCCTCCTCTCAATGGGATATTTATAGGTCACACCTAGGAGTCAGACAGAGGAGAAGAATAAGGGAGAGGACACATAGGCACCCATCACCCCTGGGGATGAAATAATGAGCTTAGAGAGAACTCTCTGGAGGTGGCAGACTCTATTGTCCCAAGCAGGGCACCCAATATACCTGTCTCACAGCCTCCCCCCTCACCTTTGTGTTGCTAATGATCTCAGCACTCCATGTTTGATCCCAAAGAATAACAAAAACAAATCACATCAGCCCCCAAAAACTCTTTAGACAAACAACATTTAATAACATTAACAGAAAATAAAGCCACCGATTTTCCACATGAATGGGAACCAGAGCTCCCCCCAATCAGGCACCATGGTCACCACTCAGTTATAACCAATTGCCTCTTATACATATATAAAAATATAAAATATCTCTCATCCATACATATATATATATACATAATATATATGGACTTTCTGAATGCATGGGAATATTGCATGGAAATCCAATAAATAAAAATTCTCAATTTGCCATAGTGATTTATAAGAAGAATACAACAAAGTTAAAGATGTGCAACTACTTTGCAACAGAAATCTACTTCATAATTGCGATTATTTACTAAAATGTATCGAATATCTTCATATAATCAGATTTATTTATTTAGACTTTTGTAATACTAGGACGCAGTTATATATACAATAACATATTATGTGCGTAATAACTATTTTTACAGTGAGCAATGTCACTGCCTACAGCCATTACTATATGTAATTAATAAGAGGCATTAAATATATAACCCACTGAGATTTGGCTAGAAAGGGGGCTGCTGCATGCGATTGTGCGACTCAATCAGAGACAATTTGCCAAACATTTAAAACAATGGGAAGAAAGCAGAGTAAATATTTGTGAGTTTTCTTGAAGTAGAAACAACTTGTGAAGTCTTGTCACGGTTCGTTGCTCAGGGAGTGACAGGGAGAAATGAGTGGGACACACTTTCAGTAGCCACACGGGCAATAAAGTCGGTGCGATTTTACCGTTTCCCACTTTATTAGATATTTAGGACAACTCAGGCAGAATGGATAGACATGGAGACCACAAATTCCCCATAAAAGCAATAGAATATTCCCAAACAAAAATGCTAATAGTAATTAAGAACCAGCAATAATTAAAATCACTTTATGTATTCTCTGGCTCTCAGGATTTCATTTGTGGGTTTTCATTGTAACATATTTAATATTGGTGCTTTTGTCACTGTGGGATAACTTTGTCAAAAAATAATAATACACTTTCCCCAATGGCTATTTAACTTTATAACTGTTTTCCCCGTTTGCAAAATCTATAACAGTTTACAAATAACAATAACTGCGTTTGTACAAAGGCCTTCATTTCTATAACGACTATGTATCTGCAGTATAAATACTTTTCTTTCCTTCTTCTCTGAAACACCTGGTTGTACAGAATCGGAATAAAAATTGTAATAAATGTGCGTAAACACGAACACCACATGTTAAAGAAACAAATTAAAAGCGAAGGTCCTTCCATCACTGATATAATACCTGCTAATACTAACAATACTAACCAAAGCGAAATGAACATAAGGCTTATACAAGATGGTGATTAAAAATAGTCACTGTGAACTTAACTCTGTGTAATTAAATGCAGTAGAATAACTAACTAATACGCACACCAAACAACACCAAATGTATGTTATGAGTATTCTCTTATTTATATGATATATTTCATATATATATATATCTCAGTAGCCTTTTGGGGGGTAGACTACTCCACAAAAATCATATGTATCATAGTACTGTAAAAATGATTATATGTACTGTACTATTATATGTATATATAAATATATACCCTATACATATGATTTTGATTTTGTTTGTGTGTTGCCCATACAGATTGTGCAACATATACACAAACACTTTCAGTTTGCAGTGGGACAATTATCCTCACCAGGAATTGATGGGATATTGGTTTAGATTGTTCTAATCTGACAGCTACAACCCCCCCCCCCTCCCCAGTATCTGTCCCCTTCTTTCTCTTTCTCTCTGACAATCTGGCATGATAGGACCCAAAAAGAGATAATCTTCCGATAAGGTGAGATAAGAGAGGGACAGGGAGACAAGTCTGACCCATCTCAGTCTCTCAGAACCCAGACACCCAGCAATGCTTTCTAACACTCTCAAAGTGAAGCAGTCTCACTGTAACTGGGTTATCTCCTGCTTAAATCAGTCCCTAGCCCCCCAGGAAAGAGAGACGCATTCGGTGCTTTCCCTGGATAAACCCATGCAAGTCAGGGGGCCAATATGGGGGCAGAGAAACGGACCAACCTTCAGGCTGCGGCACCAGTGGGTCGGATCCAGGCATCTGGGGATAATGTGGCTGCCCAAGTAAATCCTGTCCCGTTTAAAGGGCCTGGCTCATAGAGCACAAGGAGGGAGGCTGTGTCTCCTGCGCTCTCTGCCTGTCCCAGCACTCTCTGCCTGCTACTCACTGCCTCCTACTCACTGCCTTCTCCCAATCACGTGGGGCCAATATCTGTTGCACCATCAGCAGGCGCCAGACTTCATTCCTGTTTAAAAAAAAAAAAAAAACAGCAGGCAAAGTCCAAGCTTCCCCACTGGAAACTCAAATATGTATCTTAGCCTCTCATATAGAGCCCATTCTGTGTGGGAACCCCCAGTGCTTCCTCATATCCCTGTAGCCTAAGGGGGGGGGGAGGCTCCTCCACAGAAATGTCAGCTACACTGGGGGTTAAACTGCCAGATTAGAGCCAGTGACTTGACACAATTGAGCAAAAGCCTATCATGTGATCTGCTATTAAAAACCCATTACCCCCAGTCATTCCCCGTAATGACTTTATAGTGAGGTGCCAGCAGCCCCTGCTTTGAAACAATCTCCAACACCATTTGTCTCTCTCTATAAGGAGAGTGGAGAGTCATTCAGAGCCCAGTGCTGGCTGTGCAATCGCTAATTTACACTGCATTAAATCGCTAATTTACTTCTATTGCATTAATCCCCTTTAGATCAATCCCCTAAATATATCTTTTTTTTCTACATTGCTTTCCAGACCCCAATTCACTTGTGTTTAAGTTAAAATCTGCTTCCCGGCGTCTAATAACAAGAACATAAATAGTTTCTTAAATTGTAAATTGTATTAATCTCAGCTATCATCTATCTGTATATATATATATATTGAACCACAAGACCCTTGGTGTTGGCTGTGATTTATTTTATATCTATCTATCTATTTATCTATCTATCTATCTATCTATCTATCATCTATCTATACAATATCTATCTATCTATCTATCTATCTATCATCTATCTATCTATCTATCTATCTATCTATCTATCTATCTATCTATCTATCTATCTATCTATCTATCTATCATCTATATATATATATAAAGATATATATAATAAATCACATCCCACACCAAGGGTCTTGTGGTTCAAAATCTTCGGGTATTATTATAATTACATGTATAAACTATATATATAGATAGATATGTGTGAGTGTATATATGGCAGGGTATCCACTTAAATGCATTTTCACTCATTATATATTACCAACATTTTTCTCTCAAAAAAAAATATTTTGCTAAAGGATATTTTGCAAGCAGCGCTTTACTTGAATAACAATATATAAAAGGTATGGCAGTGCAGTCTGCGGGAAAAGTTACATAGCACAAAGGCAAAAAATTACAGTTTTAATTCCATTTTGGCCATAAGTCCAGACGACACTTTACTTACATTAAGGGGCTGATTTATTAAAATGTGAATTTAGAACTTATAAACTATGGGATTTTTAGAAGTGTATACATCAGTGGGTGAAAGTCTGAACTCACCATTTTATAAATACACCCCTACCAATCCCATAGGAATGAATAGAAAGTGGGTGAGTTTTCTGTAGTTATTTCACGCTTTGATAAATCTGCCCCTAAGTAAAACCGATCTGACTGCGACTGACTTACTAAAACAGTCAGCGAATTAGAACTTATAGTCAGAGGATTCATATATTATGCGAATACGATCGAATATTGTGTCTGTGTATATGCTCTAAATGTACATCTAAATTATGAATATTCCATTTAAAACTCAGGTACTGCTAACAATGACCCATTATTTTTAATTAAAGAATTGTTTGCATAATTATTCGTTGTGTTAGTGCCATTATTACTTGTTAATAGGCGTACGGGCTACAAAAGCCACTCATTTGTACTTATCTAATGCTACTCGTTGTTATTTAGCGACTACTTCATTCTAAAACTTGTCCCACATGCAGAACAATTCAATAAACACAGATCCTCCCTGCTGTTATTGTATTCAGCGCTGTACAACAATAAGAAGCTAATAATTTAACCTCTCCAGCGCCGGACCTGAGATAATTATGCGTCATTGTGTCATTGTGGGGCAGTTTATGTTCTACTAACATTGTCACTAATATCCAGATAAGATTAAAAAAGTAATGTCTTCAGCCTTTGGGGGGTGGTGTGTTTTGTTGTAAATCGGTATGTCAGTCTCAAAATCCACATTTACACACAAACTCGGCAACTAAAAATCGGCTAAAATGTAGATATTACAGGGGCGTAGATTCGTATAAACACGAATTTATATATTCGCTGTTCAGGGGTTAATTAATGTGTGCTAATTTGTTGATTGTTGCAAATTAAATGTCTTATTGATACATTATTTTTTTAAAAAACCTGGGCTTGTAAAGAAGCTTTTTATTATTTTTAAACTGACAGTATAAAAAGTTAAGCCCTATGATTACTATTATAACTACTCCATGCCTCTTAATTACTTGTTTGTTATAATTAATGATATTATAAATATTTAGAATGGACCTCCCCTACTGTAAGGACTTTCTAGGGGGAGATTTGGATTGAACATGGGGCCCATACAATTCCCCAAAGCAGGTTCAAAACGATATAAACGCTGTGATTTTTTTCCCCATTGCGCCTTTATTTATTTTGTATCTTTACTGATAAACATTTCTCCTCCTTCCAGGCTATTTTCTTCTGTATCTCTATTAGTTTTCTTCTCAGTTTCCTACTAACCCGGGTACTGGCACAGCTCTTTAACAAGACACAAAGGAACTTGTATGGATAAGGGAAATTACTGATAATATTAGCCATTCTTTATATAGCACTAATGCGTTATGCGACGAGTTTATGCAATTTTTATACGGATTTGAATGAAAATATTATTCCCCAAGCAATGTCAATGGAGACGTGTGTTGGTGGCTAATATTTAGTTATAGGTTTATTTCTTGCAGTGAGCTGTGTGTTTGCTTTATGGGAGTGTTACCCTGGTGTGTTTATTTCTGCTCCTATGTTATGTAATGAGAGTATGTTTGCCTTTTTTATATGTTTCATGTATGTTTGTGTCAATCTGTGATTTGTAAATAAGCAAAAATAAAACATGGTTTCACAACTTGTTCAAAAAATACCCCAGTGCCTTTACAAATGGACTTGGTGTGTGTGTTACAGTGGGCTGGAACTATGGGTTATTATTATTATTAACAATTATTTATAAAGCGCCAACATATCCCGCAGCGCTGTACAATAAGTGGGTTTCATACATTGGACATACAGAGTAACATATAAAGCAACCAATAACCGATACAAGAGGGGAAGAGAGCCCTGCCCAAAAGAGCTTACACTCTACAAGGAGTAACATATAAAGCAATCAATAACCAATACAAGAGGGGAAGAGAGCCCTGCCCAAAAGAGCTTACACTCTACAAGGAGTAACATATAAAGCAACCAATAACCAATACAAGATGTGAAGAGGGCCCTGCCCAAAAGAGCTTACACTCTACAAGGAGTAACATATAAAGCAACCAATAACCGATACAAGAGGGGAAGAGGGCCCTGCCCAAAAGAGCTTACAATCTACAAGGAGTAACATATAAAGCAACCGATACAAGAGGGGAAGGGAGCCCTGCCCAAAAGAGCTTACACTCTACAAGGAGTAACATATAAAGCAACCAATAACCGATACAAGAGGGGAAGAGGGCCCTGCCCAAAAGAGCTTACAATCTACAAGGAGTAACATATAAAGCAACCAATAACCGATACAAGAGGGGAAGGGAGCCCTGCCCAAAAGAGCTTACAATCTACAAGGAGTAACATATAAAGCAACCAATAACCGATACAAGAGGGGAAGAGAGCCCTGCCCAAAAGAGCTTACAATTTACAAGGAGTAACATATAAAGCAACCAATAACCGATACAAGAGGGGAAGAGAGCCCTGCCCAAAAGAGCTTACAATCTACAAGGAGTAACATATAAAGCAATCAATAATACAAGAGGTGAAGAGGGCCGTGCCCAGAAGAGCTTACACTCTACACGGAGAAAGGCTTGAGACACAAGGTGTGGGTTTGAGAGTCTAAATAATCAGGGAGAGAGGGGTCTCTTTGCCTTTTACCAAACATACCCCTGACTGTGAGATAAAGGGGTATTTGGTGGGAGAAACAGTATCAGGGCACCTTAGATGGGGCTCTTTTATCAACACTGGGCAAATTTGCACAGGGGTAGCAACCCCTAGCAACCAATCAGCGTTTGGCTTTTTTTTCAGCCAGCTGCATGTAGAACAATGAATGCAAAAATTGATTGGTTGCCATAGGTTACTGCCCAGTGTTGATAAGTGAGCCCCAGTGATTGAGGGGAGACATTAGGGTGCAGCCTGTGAGCAGTAATTGGAATTCCCAGCAGCCCCCTGGGTACCAACCCCTTCCCAGGGCATCAGACTGGCATGGGCAAGCGGAGGGAAAGTGGGGGAGGCTTTATCTGCATGGGCTGACACTGAGTGGAGCACTTACAGAATCAACTTACATTACTTATCTGATTGTCATGTCACAACTTCACAGACACTCTCCCAAACACATGTCACATCTGTTTATTCTAACAGTTCTCTTTAAATAACCCCACATGGAAAAACCAACAAGGAGGTACAGTCTGCAACAGAGTGATGCATCTGGGCACCAAGCTCAGCAGGCAGTTAGCCAGCCACACAGTCAGCTGAGCCCAACTACCTTCACTTGGGGCCTGTTTCATCCAAACTGGCAGTAATCACACTCACAGCTATCTCTAACTGCCAGCTACTTCTAATAGCAATAAGCCAATCCCAGTCATTAGGAGGCAGCTTTTAATAACTGATAGTAAGTGAAATCCAGCCAATGGGCCCCTATCTGTCTCTTAAAGGGGTTTTTCACTGTTGAGTTAACTTTTACTATGAAGTAGATTAGGGCTCCCCAACCTTTCTTACTCGTAAGTCGCAGTCAAATGTAAAAAGACTTGGGGAGCAACACAAGCACCATAAAAGTTCATGGAGGAGCCAAATAAGGGCTGTGATTGGCTATTAGGGGCCTCCATGCACCCTATCAGCTTACAGGGGCTTTATTTGGTAGGAAATCTTGTTTTTATTCAACCAAAACTTGCCCCCAAGTCAGGAATTCAAAAATAACTCCCTGGTTTGGGGGCACTGAGAGCAACACCCAAGGGGTTGGGGAGCAACATGTTGGTTCTGAGACACTGGTTGGGGATCAGTGATGTAGAGAGTGATATTCTGAGACAATTTGCAATTGGTCTTCATTTTTTATTATTTGTAGTTTTTTTTACTTATTTTACTTTTTATTCAGCAGCTCTTTAGTTTGGAATTTTATCAGTTATCTTGTTGCTAGGGTCCAAATTACCTTAGCAACCAGAGAGTGGTTTGGATGAGAGACTGGTATATGAATAGGAGAGCGGCTGAATAGAAAAATAAGTTATAAAAAGTAACAATTACAATAAAACTGGAGCCTCACAGAGCAATAGGTTTTTGGCTGCCGGGGTCAGTGACCCCCATTTGAAAGCTGCAGAAGAAGAAGTCAAATAATTAAAAAACTATAACACATAAATAATAAGGACCAATTGAAAAGTTGCTTAGAATTGGCCGTTCGTTCTAAAACACACTAAATTTAACTTATAGATTGTAAGCTCTTTTGGGCAGGGCTCTCTTCCCCTCTTGTATCGGTTATTGGTTGCTTTATATGTTACTCCTTGTAGAGTGTAAGCTCTTTTGGGCAGGGCTCTCTTCCCCTCTTGTATCGGTTATTGGTTGCTTTATATGTTACTCCTTGTAGAGTGTAAGCTCTTTTGGGCAGGGCTCTCTTCCCCTCTTGTATCGGTTATTGGTTGCTTTATATGTTACTCCTTGTAAAGTGTAAGCTCTTTTGGGCAGGGCTCTCTTCACCTCTTGTATCGGTTATTGGTTGCTTTATATGTTACTCCTTGTAGATTGTAAGCTCTTTTGGGCAGGGCTCTCTTCACCTCCTGTATCGGTTATTGGTTGCTTTATATGTTACTCCTTGTAGATTGTAAGCTCTTTTGGGCAGGGCTCTCTTCACCTCTTGTATCGGTTATTGGTTGCTTTATATGTTACTCCTTGTAGATTGTAAGCTCTTTTGGGCAGGGCTCTCTTCACCTCCTGTATCGGTTATTGGTTGCTTTATATGTTACTCCTTGTAGATTGTAAGCTCTTTTGGGCAGGGCTCTCTTCACCTCTTGTATCGGTTATTGATTGCTTTATATGTTACTCTGTATGTCCAATGTATGAAACCCACTTATTGTACAGCGCTGCGGGATATGTTGGCGCTGTATAAATAAATGTTAATAATAATAATAATAATAATAATAATAATAATAATAATTTAAAGGTGAACCACCCCTTTAATGGCACTAACTAAATGCCAGTCATTAGGATCCAACTATCTTGAACTAATAGTAAGTGTCCCAGTCCCAAGCTGTCTCCAACTGCCTGTAATTCCACAAGTGAGGCCAAGCCATCAGGGCCCTGTTTTACACTATTGGGGGGGGGTAAGGTGGGGTGATGTAGTAGGTATTAAACCCAGGGTTCTCTAGCCCCCCCCTTGTGGGAATGGCTTGGAGCAGTAACAGGGGGCTCATCCTAAAGGCCATTTTTGGTGAAACCTGGAGAGAATGGCCATTTGCTCTTCCAGTTACACCTGAGAATCCACCTTGAAGGCCAGTTAATATTATTATTATTAACATTTATTTATAAAGCGCCAACATATTCCGCAGCGCTGTACAATAGGTATTTAATATGTATTTGGGGTGAATATGTATTTGCTCTCTTGTATCAGTGACTGGGTGACTGATGGCTGACACCAGTGTTTTCCTATGTCTGTAAGTACCAGCTAAGGGGGTCCCTGTCCGAAGGTCGGAGCTGTAAGCAGGGCTGGAACTGAAAATGCTTGACAAGCACTACTCTAGGGGCTTTAGGGTTTGTATATCTGTGTTCCTATTACACACTAATATTTCAATCTAAATGTCTTTGTTGCAAGAGCAACAAATAATTACAGTGAGTTATGGTTTTAGATATTTTCGCTTTGGGTTTCTCTAAAGTATATTCTATATGTTTTCATATTTCGTTCCCACTACATAGAATTATTTTAAAATGACTCCAGAATACAAGGGAGCATAGTAAGGTAATACAGAATTGGATATGCCCCCCCCCCCCCCCCATAGGAATGGTCTCTCCCCAACTCCCATGGCCCCTACACAGAAAAGGAGACTGAGGGGTTAATGGGGGGGTTTGTGGGAAGAGGTGCTGCTATCTGTCTCCAAATTTTTGGCTGCTGGGGGGGATCAGATATTCCGTCCAAGGTCTTTGTAGTAATTGTTAGGTTTGGAGCGACCTTGATAATCTGGATATAATGGGAGAATTATTTACCTACAATCAGACAAGGGGCGGAGCTCTCTATACCAAGCATCTTACGAACTAAAGGAGTATTTTATATGTTTCATTTGTTTTTTCTTTCTTTTTTGTTTCTATTTATTTTGATGAATTTTATTCAGTGGAAGTAAAAATTATGTAACCGATAAATGTTCTAAATACCATTTATTTCGCATTTTGTAACCATATATCAATCACAAAACGCGTATCATGTATTTACTATTGGAAACAATGTAACTATTTCCTATGTAACATCCTATACTGTATTGTTACATGCACATAAGACACAAGTTTGCCATTACTGGCTGCTCTACGTCTTTCCTTGTTGGGATTTCGTTTCAAAACACGTAAAATTCGTTTAAAATAATATATACACTGTAAAAATAGCTTATTGTAAATTCCACAGCCGTCTATTTTAGATACTATAGTAAACATACTGCCAAACATCTAATATTTGTTTTTTTTTTGTTCCGACAATAACATTCTCTTGGATTAACCCTACAGACGCATTCGTGTGATCGCCGAGTAATGTGTTTATATTGTATATGTGTGTATTATTATATAACAGAGGTCGTTTAGTTATTCATTATCCATGGACAACAAATACATAATCTTCTCACGTTTTATTAAAAGACACGAATATACTTATTACTTATTATATACTTATTATATATATTTAATATTAGTTTATAACATACGTGCATATATGTTCACTTTATATATATATATATATATGTGCACATATATGCATATCGTATACTGTCAATATAATTTAATGTTTCTATACTGTATGCCATTAATACAATTGCTTAAATGTGTGCTATATATATCTATATCTATATCACACATTTAAGCAGTTGTATTAATGGCATACAGTATAGAAACACATTCAATTATATTGACAGTATATGATATGCAGGCACAGGTTAACAGCATGTAGCATTAAGACACACACTTATAATTTATATGATACAATATTTTGTATATTTAGTATTTAGAATGGAGGTAATAGTAAACAACCTTCAGGCATATGTTGAATTAATGGTATTTAGCATACAGACATAGTTAACAATAAAGTGTAGAATGTATTAAACAGCATTAAAAGGACAGAATTGAATTCGCCCTACAAAACATTCAGACATAATATAGAATGTATATCGGCTAAAATAAATTTAAAACGCATACATAAAGGATTAAATTAACAGCAAAATAACCAGAAGTGTATAGGAGCATATAGAAAGGTATATAGAGTTTGACTCATAGGACACACCATACAAACAGGAGTAAATGGATAGAATAAAACTGCCAGGGCTCAGGCTGTACATCCCAGCGCCCAGAGGCACATAGGGACACAGACACATGGAAGTCGTAGCGCACAGCGCGTATTTAATATTAATAGTACATATCGCACAGACAGTTATTCCATGAGCGCAGAGAGACAATTAGACAGATAGAGGAGTATATATTTCATACAGACACAGATCTGTGCAGCAGTTATTAGGCTGGAAGCTGCCAGTGACCCGCTGCCGGCCCTGATGGATGGGGGAGCCCTGCCGGTGTCAGCGCCATATTAATGAGGTGTTTGGTGACAGTAGTTAGTAAATAGATGCTGAGGGGGCTGAGCTTGGAGGAGCCGGGGTGTCTCCATTCTCTGGCCGCTCTCAGACACTCAGGCGCTGGGGTCAGATCCTGGGAAGACCCCGCTCAGTTGCAGAGCTTTGGCTGGGGATGGAAGGCAGAGAGCTTTGCAGGCAGGAAAAAAGCCATTAGGCAGGGGGGTGAGAGGGGACTGACAGCTGGGCTGGACCCACTTCAACTTGGCTACGTTTCCTCTGTCCTTCAGCATGAGCTAGCGATCCCAGCAAGCTAACTGCCATAGCAAGCTGGCCTCTACAGCTAGCTGCCTGCTACCTTACTGCTACCTGCCTCCTAGCTGCCTGCTACCTGCCTGCTAGTTGCCTCCTAGCTGCCTACTACCTGCCTGCTACCTGCCTCCTAGCTGCCTGCTACCTGCCTCCTACCTGCTACCTGCCTGCTACCTGCCTTCTACCTGCCTGCTAGCTGCCTCCTAGCTGCCTGCTACCTGCCTGCTAGCTGCCTCCTAGCTGCCTGCTACCTGCCTCCTACCTGCTACCTGCTAGCTGCCTCCTAGCTGCCTACTACCTGCCTGCTACCTGCCTCCTAGCTGCCTGCTACCTGGCCCTTCCTCACATCCAGCTCACTCCTGTAGTGTGTTTTTATCTAGTTGCCTGCTGCCTGGTACTGACCAATAACAATCTCACTTAAGGTGGCCATACACGCACCGATATTATCGTACGAAACCTCGTTTCGTACGATAATCGGTGCATGTATGGCATGTCAGCGAGCAGACCGATGTCGCAGGAAGCTGCTGAAATCGGTCGGCTCGTCGATCGGCCAGGTTAGAAAATTTTGGTCGGGCACCATAGAAGGCGCCTGACCAAAATTCTCCCTTCAGAGCTGAATCGGCAGAAGGAGGTAGAAATCCTATTGTTTCTACCTCCTTACCTGCCGATTCAGCCCTGAATGGTGTGTGGCGGATCTGACGATGTTTCGTGCGACCGATGGTCGTACGAAACATCGTCGGATCGCCACGTGTATGGCCAGCTTTACACACTGCAAGCTGACTGGGTCCTACAGCAAGCACATACTTCTATAGTTCATATGCCTTAGCAAGCTGGCTAACTTCCTTGTAATTCCCCCACAACAAGCTCACTCCTATAGAGTCCCAGTTCTGTGGCAGCATAGGGATCCCCCTGTACTAAGCACAATTCAGCAGGAACAGCCCCCTAAGTTTGCTCATAGCCTGTACAGAGAGATACCATAAAACGATGGCACATAGGGATTCCCCTGTACTAAGCACAATTCAGCAGGAACAGCCCCCTAAGTTTGCTCATAGCCTGTACAGAGAGATACCATAAAACTATGGCACATAGGGATTCCCCTGTACTAAGCACAATTCAGCAGGAACAGTCCCTAAGTTTGCTCATAGCCTGTACAGAGAGATACCATAAAACTATGGCACATAGGGATTCTCCTGTACTAAGCACAATTCAGCAGGAACAGCCCCCTAAGTTTGCTCATAGCCTGTACAGAGAGATACCATAAAACTATGGCACATAGGGATTCCCCTGTACTAAGCACAATTCAGCAGGAACAGCCCCCTAAGTTTGCTCATAGCCTGTACAGAGAGATACCATAAAACTATGGCACATAGGGATTCCCCTGTACTAAGCACAATTCAGCAGGAACAGCCCCCTAAGTTTGCTCATAGCCTGTACAGAGAGATACCATAAAACTATGGCACATAGGGATTCCCCTGTACTAAGCACAATGCTGTACAGAAAACATATACCTCCATAGTCACAAATAATATTTTCATAAGACCCCACATGCAGAGTATTTAATAACTTATAGAGAGGGTAGAAAACAGTCAATATATAAAGGACAATCGAGGAGAGGAGAATAGCAGTAAAATGCAACTGGAGACATTCAGAAGAAACCATTAGCAGAATTAGAAAGGGGATTTTTCTCTTGGCCACCAGAAAACCACAAGGTTTACAGATATGGGCATGTTAACTCTTGTGGGCTTAGCTCAGTCCTGGCTGTGTTAGAAGTCAGATCATCATTTGTTATGTCACTTTTCCTACCCTCTTTTTTTTTTTTTTAAAGCTGGCCATATACAACTGAGCTTATCATGAAATGATCATTTGAAGTATAATTTCTCCATCAATGAAAACTGCCATTTCATGCAATACCGTCTGAAGCCCACCAATAATATATAAAAACTGTTACTTTATTGAATTGTCGCACAAAAAAACAGGGTGAAAAGACAAAAGAAGGATCTTCAAAGAAAGGGAAGGGACCTCTGCCTCTGACTTCTACATGATCTCGGCAAGTTTTAGCCGGCGAAATGTTGGATTCAGAGTTTTAGCCATTCGGACACATAGTAAATCTCCAAAAAATTGTGATTTTTTTTTTCTGTGACTTCTGTGCTAAAAATCCAAATCGAGAAAAAAAAAATCTGATGGTTACTAAGTGAGCCCCTAAATGCTAAAGGCGCAGTTTCCAAATTGTTAAGCGATTGAAATCTGTCCTTCCCATCAAAGGTCAAAGTTAATTGGTGAAAAGATGAAAATGTTTAAACCTACCCGATCAATTTTAAGACCGATATCGGAAGAAAGATCGCCAGATGTATAATAGTTTGATACACGCCATTCGAAGATTTTGTTGGATCGCGCTGAAATTGGTCGTTAAGTACAGAAAAAAAATTGTTATGTGTATAACCAGCTTAAGTCCCATGCTTTTGTTGCTTTTTAGCAGGCAGAAGGTGCATTTCTGACCACAGCGCAGTGTGCAATTTATTCCCAGAATTCCATTGTAATTGTGGCTTGTTACCAGCCTGCAAGTAAAAATGCTAGATGGTTGTCAGGGTCACTGACCCCAGCAACCCAAAACGTCTAAGGCAGGGATCCCCAACCTTTTATACCTGTGAGTCACATTTAAATGGAAAAAGGGTTGGGGAGCAACACAAGCATGGAAGAGTTTCCTGGGGTGCCAATAAGAGCTATAATTGGCTACTTAATAGCTTCTATGTGGACTGGCAGCCTACAGGGGGCTCTGTTTGGCTTTATACTTGGTTTTTATTCAACCAAAACTTGCCTCCTTACCAGAAATTCAAAAATGAGCGTCTGCTTTAAGACCACAGGGAGCAACATCCAAGTTGGGGAGCAACATGTTGCTCACGAGCCACAGGTTGGGGATCACTGATCTAAGGGCTCACTTACAATGCCCACGCAGTGTGAAAAGTGCAATACAAGGCTACAATCAGGCATTTTGTGCAAATAGCCACAGGCTGAAACAGAGTGCAGAGACCTTTGAAATGGCTGCATTAGGCAGCTCTTGGTTCAAGAGGGGCGGCCACTGAGGTCTAAAATAACCCCTATAAAGTTAAGCTGTCCATACATGCACCGATGATATCTTACAAAACCTCATTTTGTACAATATTCGGTGCGTGTTGAGGCTTGATGAGGCAACAGATGTCGCAAAAGGCTGCGGATCGACTTGTTAAAAGATTTGTCAAAAGGAGGTAGAATTTCTATTGTTTCTACCTCTATATCTGCCTAAGCCTTAAGGGGTATGTCAGTGGAGGGTGGGAACAAACTGCTACTTGTAGCATGTAACTGCTACGTATTAAGGGGTAAGTTTGGTTGCTCCTAAAGGCTCAGGCACTCATAACTGTGCCCCCGTGAGTTCTGTTTGCTTGTTACTATTATTTTGCCCTGCTGATCATTCTGCTTTCCAAATGACTGCCTGGGTACTAGGACAATAAAGTCCTAACAGAAATCAGATGTTTCAACAAGTAATTATGAGCGAATCTGTCCCTTTTTGCCGGAAAATTCACAAAACTGCCAAAAAATTCACGAAACGGCAAAAAATTAGCAAAACGTGGTTACCGCATTACTTTTTTTGACAAGTGCAACTTTTTATGATGCAACTATGACTTTTTCTACGCAACTGCGACTTATTTGACATGCCCACAATTTTGTTTACTATTTTAGATTCGTTTTGCAAAAAATTCACCAATGCCGAAATGTGGAATTTGCTCTCCAAATCCATCTCTGGTAAAAAAATTTGCTCATTGATAGTTGCAGTTCCAAGCCTGAGAGCTGCAAGGTAAAAAATATTAAATATATATCATAAAACTGCCAGAAATAGGGACACTAAACCCCAGGCCTGGATTTGTGGCGAGGCCACATAGGCCTGGGCCTAGGGCGGCAGAAATTTAGGGGTGGCATGCCGCCCCGCCGCAACAATATTGTGACATTTCGCTCCTATACGGAGCAATGGGGACTTCTCCCCACTGCTCCGTATGGGAGTTTAAATGCCCGCGCATGCGCGATTGCGTCGGCGCGACACGGGGGAGGTGGGTTTGTTTGCGCATGCGCGGGAGGCAGTGCGCGAATGGGGGGTGGCCTAGGGGCCACCAGCGCTGCTAAACCCTGCTGCACTGCTCAACCAAACTTTACTCAGCTGTTGCTGGACTACAAATCCCAGAACATATAACATATAATAAAGGTTGAAGCATGCTGGGATGTGTAGTCACATCAGGGTTGTATTCTTAAAGCAATATTGCACAATAAAACTTTTCCCCAAATCTCCACAGCCAGCGACTGCATTAAAATACATTAAACACAGTTTCCCAGCACTGAACCAGTCTGTCCCTTTATCCCCATGTCTGATTCCTGTGCCATATAATGAAGGGAAAAATTACATAATTATCTCTATATGTAAGATAACAGCAAAATTCCTGATTCCAGGAATCACCTTTCTCATTGGTCACTTTTCTTGCATTTATAATGAGGTTTTTGGTCAGTATAATGCTTAATGATGAATTTCCTTGCAGCTATAATTACGTTTTTCGTTTTTTTCTATAGCAAAACCAGGGGGCGCAGTGGAACAGTGTTATAGTTGGGTTTACAATCCCTTTAACCTACGCCTTTAGGGAGTAAAGAGTTTGCCATTTTGTGTTTCTGGTTTGGGTTATGTATATTTACATGCAATTAAGTAACAGATGAACAAATTCAATTTCCTATCCAACTAGGTATTTACTATCCACTCAGCACTGAGTTAGCCATGGAAAGACTAAATGCCGTGTTTGCAGTAGGCAAGGGGGGATTTGATCCCTCCCAGGACCCATCCTTCCTCTATAAGAGCGCACATTCCTGAGTTGTGACAAGCGACAAGATCTGAGACTGAGCAGCAGCAGCAGCAGCGCAGAGATCAGTCTGTGAGACACTAGGCAGATGTGACACACAGTGAGTCATATTAGATGTCAAACTGTAATTTGCTTAACACAACATGTTGTATTATACCCACGGGCCCAGCCGCTGTAGGTGATGGGGGAAAAGTTCAGCAGGAGCCGCATTCTGGAAAGTGCAAGGAATGGAATAATGTATGGTTTCTGGCATCCGACACACACGCCTGCTAGTCCTGCCGACTATATCATCAAGCGAGCAATCATGGCTACTGGCACGGGAAGGGCAGGGCCGCCATCAGAAACATTGGGACCCCGTACAAGTTATTTATATGGTTCCCCCCATGAACACAAGTGCACAGTGCCAAAATGTTTGCCACACCTCTTGTGTGTGCAATATAAACAGCTAATGTCCCCTATAACAAACAGTTCATAGAAAGAGTTTAATTAATTAATGTGCTAATTAACGGTCAGTTAATTAACAATCATTGGAGTTTGCCTTAAGTTTAATCTCCTTCCTGCCCCCTCTGTGCTGCCATTGCTTGATATGGACGTTATGAAAGTTTTTGCATAAGTAAAGGTGGCCATACACGGAACGATTCTAGCTGGCGATATCAGTCCTTAGGCTTAGACCGATTTGGCAGCTTATTGGCCCGTGTATGGGCCTGCCCGACTGACATCATGATCAGGCAGGTTTGGAAATTAGTCGGATCGGGGACCGCATCAGCTCGTTGATGCGGCCCCCGAATCGACGGACGCCTATACACGGCATTCTAATTCGATTTAGCCCAATATCGCCCACCCGTAGGTGGGGATATCGGGAAAAGATCCGCTTGCTTGGCGACCTTGTCAAGCGAGCGGATTTTAGCGCGTATGGCCACCTTTACGTAAACTGCATAAGTTTAGGGCCCCAATAACTAGTCAGTAGTAGTTCATAAAAATAGTAAAAATATAGTAAAAATAATGTAGTAATAAGTCAGTCTTTTAATTGGGGGTCAGTTTATATGTAAGTTGCCTGTCAGCAATCAGGATCTATAGTCCTGTAAATAATGCAAACAATGCAATCAATGCAAAGGTGGCCGACTGCATTCTAGCAGCCTGTATGGCACCAAAACAATGGCCTCCCAAATGGATTTGGGCTTTGTGAGATATCAGTCAGGATAGCTGGGGAACGGCATGGTGCCGTGGGTGGGGTGCTATCCCAACATGTCTGCACAGGCCTCCCGTGTGATCCTGTCTGGCACAGTGGCCAGTTGACTGGATTAGCCCACTTTGGTAGCCATATTGGGGAGATGACTGTTCATTCGTAGGTATGCCAAGCTTATGGTACCTCCTGGGTAGTGACTTAAGGTGGCCATATATGTTGTGATGCACTTGTTTGACGAGGTGGGCAATATCAGGCTAATTGGATCAAGTTAAAATGGTGGGCATAGGAGCTGTCAACTGAGGACAGAATCACGAGCCAATGCGATCCCTGATCCAACGGAAAATCAAACCTGCCTGATTGAATTTTAGGCCAGATTCAGGTAGGCCCATACATACGGTGTGAAGGACCTGAATAGGCAGCCAAAATCTGTCTGTGTATGGCCACCTTTAGGGCGAAAACACATGGAGCTAATAAGTAGCAGCTACTTGTCATGGCTACAAAGCATCAGAAAATACCCTGCCATAGACAGTACTGAGAATTGCCTCTGCTAAAACACATGTAGAGACAATTATCAGTAAATGATCAGCATTGTCTGCTTTTGTAGCCGTGACAAGTAGCTGCTACTAGTAGCTCTGTGTGTCTTCACCCATAAGGGCTCTGGCACACGGGGAGATTAGTCGCCCGCGACAAATCTCCCTTGTCACGGGCCACTAATCTCCCCGAGTTGCCATGACCCGCCATCCCACCGGCGAACATGTAAGTCGCCGGCGGGATGGCACACACGGCGTCGCGATTTCCCGAAATCGCCGAAAAAGAATTGCGCTTTTGCACCTCTCTATAATGAATGTATTTCACTCAACTGAAAGTCTTTACATGGGTCTGACTGGTAAGTGTCACTTTCGGAAACCAGTAATGAGTTTTGCACTCTCAACAGTATACCCCCTGGGAAAGCTTGGCAGCATTTGGGAGACAGAATGACTAATGATTTGGGCCCTATTTAAGCTCTCACAATTATTGTTGCTTTTTCTCGCGGAACAGGATGGCAGTCCATCGGAGTAAATGCCTCCCCGAGGAGAGCGTGCTAACTTTACTACTGGCTGGGGGATTCCTGCGCTCTGTCAAGCTTAATGCAACAGCCCCTGTCTGTAACATGACTGCATTATGGAAGTATTTCATATCTGCTATGAAAATGTTGGCTACCATCGCTAGGGCCAGATGGGCAAGAAAGTTGCTTTAGGGTGAAGACACACTGGGCTACTAGTAGCAGCTACTTTTTCAAGGCTACTAAACTCCAGAAAATCCCCTGCCATAGACAATAGTGAGAATTGCCTCTGCTAAGACACACATATAGACATTTATCAATAAATGATCAGCATGGTCTTTTTTAGTAGCCGGGACAAGTATCTGCTACTAGTAGCTCTGTGTGTCTTCACCCTTAGGGCTGTGACAGACAGGGAGATTAGTCGCCGCGCGACAAATCTCCCTTGTCGTGGGCCCCGAAGTGCCATCCCACCGGCTAGAATGTAAATCTTGTAAATGTAAATCTCCCTGTCTGTCACAGCCCTTAGGGTGAAGACACACGGAGCTACTAGTAGCAGCTACTTGTCACAGCTACAGAAATAGACAATGCTGATCATGTGCGTTTTAGCAGAGGCAATTCTCAGTATTGTCTATGGCAGCATATTTTTTGCCATTTAGTAGCCGTGACAAGTAACTGCTACTAAGTAGCTCCATGTGTCTTTGCCCTTTGGGGACAAGTGTAACAGGAGGCAGTTCCCCTTGAAGGCTTATTGGCTCCGAAGGACACACAATAAATAAATGAATGAATAAATGAGCGCCACTATGGCTATTGCAGGAACATGTCTCAGCTTCCCACACTACTAAGTACATCACAGAGCCACAACAGGAGGTGCCTCATTAACCTTGGGGCCTATTGATCCTTGTACAGTACAAAGTGCACCCTTTATTATACTATTTATTATCCTATTGGGGATTTAATAGGGAATAGTTGCTGTTAAAGGAGAAGTGTTAGCTGCACATATAGCAACGCCTATTTTTACTCTGGATTCAGATATAACATCCGTGCCTCATTAAATATGTGTATTTATTAGTTGTTTGGTTAGGGGATTCCTACAGGGGATATAGGGGTTTGTATCTCATAGCGTTAGGGGATTCCTACAGGGGATATAGGGGTTTGTATCTCATAGCGTTAGGGGATTCCTACAGGGGATATAGGGGTTTGTATCTCATAGCGTTAGGGGATTCCTACAGGGGATATAGGGGTTTGTATCTCATAGCGTTAGGGGATTCCTACAGGGGATATGGGGCTTTGTATCTCATAGCGTTAGGGGATTCCTACAGGGGATATAGGGCTTTGTATCTCATAGCGTTAGGGGATTCCTACAGGGGATATAGGGGTTTGTATCTCATAGCGTTAGGGGATTCTTACAGGGGATATAGGGGTTTGTATCTCATAGCGTTAGGGGATTCCTACAGGGGATATAGGGCTTTGTATCTCATAGCGTTAGGGGATTCTTACAGGGGATATAGGGGTTTGTATCTCATAGCGTTAGGGGATTCCTACAGGGGATATAGGGGTTTGTATCTCATAGCGTTAGGGGATTCCTACAGGGATATGGGGCTTTGTATCTCATAGCGTTAGGGGATTCCTACAGGGGATATAGGGCTTTGTATCTCATAGCGTTAGGGGATTCCTACAGGGGATATAGGGGTTTGTATCTCATAGCGTTAGGGGATTCTTACAGGGGATATAGGGGTTTGTATCTCATAGCGTTAGGGGATTCCTACAGGGGATATAGGGCTTTGTATCTCATAGCGTTAGGGGATTCTTACAGGGGATATAGGGGTTTGTATCTCATAGCGTTAGGGGATTCCTACAGGGGATATAGGGGTTTGTATCTCATAGCGTTAGGGGATTCCTACAGGGGATATAGGGCTTTGTATCTCATAGCGTTAGGGGATTCCTACAGGGGATATAGGGGTTTGTGTCTCATAGCGTTAACGGATTCCTACAGGGGATATAGGGATTTGTATCTCATAGCGTTAGGGGATTCCTACAGGGGATATAGGGATTTGTATCTCATAGCGTTAGGGGATTCCTACAGGGGATATAGGGGTTTGTATCTCATAGCGTTAGGGGATTCCTACAGGGGATATAGGGATTTGTATCTCATAGCGTTAGGGGATTCCTACAGGGGATATAGGGATTTGTATCTCATAGCGTTAGGGGATTCCTACAGGGGATATAGGGGTTTGTATCTCATAGCGTTAGGGGATTCCTACAGGGGATATAGGGGTTTGTATCTCATAGCGTTAGGGGATTCTTACAGGGGATATAGGGGTTTGTATCTCATAGCGTTAGGGGATTCCTACAGGGTATATAGGGGTTTGTATCTCATAGCGTTAGGGGATTCCTACAGGGTATATAGGGGTTTGTATCTCATAGCGTTAGGGGATTCCTACAGGGGATATAGGGGTTTGTGTCTCATAGCGTTAGGGGATTCCTCCAGTGGATATAGCGGTTTGTATCTCATAGCGTTAGGGGATTCCTACAGGGGATATAGGGCTTTGTATCTCATAGCGTTAGGGGATTTCTACAGGGGATATAGGGGTTTGTATCTCATAGTGTTAGGGGATTCCTACAGGGGATATAGGGGTTTGTATCTCATAGCGTTAGGGGATTCCTACAGGGGATATAGGGGTTTGTATCTCATAGTGTTAGGGGATTCCTACAGGGGATATAGGGGTTTGTATCTCATAGCGTTAGGGGATTCTTACAGGGGCCAACATGGTGTTGGTGAGTGTGGCTCCCAAGTAAAAAAGGTTGGGGATCCCTGGGTCAGGGAAAGCAATCTCTTGGTATGGAGTGCTAGGCCTAAACAGTCCTACCTTTAGGTATAGGGTAGAATAGTGTTGGCAACCCTCTCTGTGCCCCCAGGCAGCACCGGGCCACCCCGACCAGGCACCTTAGGCAACCTGGCTGGCTACCCTTCTGAATACCCCTAGTTCCGGCCCTGCTCCCAGATAAGAATGAATCCTGTATATTATTATGCAGCTTGGGCTCAGAAGGTATGAGTAGAATGGTATTCCCCTTGTATATATATCATTAATAGTAAACTAATTCAGTGTTATCTTTAGTGAGTATGTGAACTGTGGCAGCGGCACAATCACTGCAATGCATCAGCTCAAGTACCTTAGTAAAACATGCAATAAATGAGAAATAATAATACCATAAATAATATTATTATTGGTAATAAAAACATGAAGATTTACAGGGTTATAGAATAAAGGATACAATGTTTCCTACAGGTCTAGTTACCCATAGCAACTAATTATCAGGTAGTGTTTATTGATCACCTGTTTAACAGTAAATATCCCATTGGCAATGGGTTAGTACAGCTAGACACACATAGAGCAAGTTGGAAGCAGCAGCCACACCTTTCTGTCCCCACCAATATTTAATCTGAATAGAAAATGCTGTGTTTGCCCGGTCGTATTAGCGTCGCAGACCAACGCCCCAGTACACAGCCTGCCCCAAGTGCTCATGGGTGAAACCAGGAGACCCAGGAGCAATTCATCACTTCTGGGAGTTTAAATGCTAATTATACATTATTATTATTATTAACATTTATTTATAAAGCGCCAACATATTCCGCAGCGCTGTACAATAAGATATACATAAACTATATGGCAGCCTATATGTATGGCGTCCATCTCTGTCTGAGCTCCCATCTATCATTTGTCTGTTCATCAGCCAGTTCATCCACCCACAGAGCCTCTCTGTCCCCTTATCCATTCTTTTCTACTATATTCAGTCCTTTTAGAATATTTTTATATGTTTTAACACAGAGGCAGTATACGATTGTTTAATTTTTTTGTTAAAAAATTTAACAACCAAACGAATGTTCAAGATTTAAAACTTTATGTGACATTTTTAGACTGACAAAAAGTACGCCAGGTTTAAGCTGCCGTCCTATAGAGGCTTATAATACTAGAAGAACAGAATTACCAGTGACAGCCTGTCCTTGACACATTTTCAAGAGAAAGTTAATGACATCATTGTTTCCTATTTCACCCAGTTTCACGTGAAACTTATTGTTTAACAAGAGTGAGTGCCAATGCTCCTAAAATGGCTGCTGGAGCACTTCCCGTTTGGGAAAAATAAAGAGTATTCATGGAAAGGAACAGAGATTTAAATTTCACTAATTTCTCAAATTTTTCGGCTCGGAAAAATCATGATTTTTGGACAATAAACTCAATTCTACCCTACAAACATTATCGTGACATTTATGGGGCCCATTTACAAAACCTTGATTAATTATTTATGAAACTTTTTCGTGGTTTTCATTAACTTTAATGAAAAAGTCGTACTTTTCGCAATGACTAAGACCATTTCGAAATTCATTCAAGCTTCGATATCGGGACTATCTTTCGGCCAGGTTGGAGCTGCAGAGTGCCATTGAGCCCTATGGGAGACTTTCCTTGGGCCGGGTTGGAGCTGCAGAGTGCCATTGAGCCCTATGGGAGACTTTCCTTGGGCCGGGTTGGAGCTGCAGAGTGCCATTGAGCCCTATGGGAGACTTTCCTTGGGCCAGGTTGGAGCTGCAGAGTGCCATTGGTTCCTATGGGAGACTTTCCTTGGGCCGGGTTGGAGCTGCAGAGTGCCATTGAGCCCTATGGGAGGCTTTCCTTGGGCCGGGTTGGAGCTGCAGAGTGCCATTGAGCCCTATGGGAGGCTTTCCTTGGGCCGGGTTGGAGCTGCAGAGTGCCATTGAGCCCTATGGGAGACTTTCCTTGGGCCGGGTTGGAGCTGCAGAGCGCCATTGAGCCCTATGGGAGGCTTTCCTTGGGCCAGGTTGGAGCTGCAGAGTGCCATTGGTTCCTATGGGAGACTTTCCTTGGGCCGGGTTGGAGCTGCAGAGTGCCATTGAGCCCTATGGGAGGCTTTCCTTGGGCCGGGTTGGAGCTGCAGAGTGCCATTGAGCCCTATGGGAGACTTTCCTTGGGCCGGGTTGGAGCTGCAGAGTGCCATTGAGTCCTATGGGAGACTTTCCTTGGGCCGGGTTGGAGCTGCAGAGTGCCATTGAGCCCTATGGGAGACTTTCCTTGGGCCAGGTTGGAGCTGCAGAGTGCCATTGGTTCCTATGGGAGGCTTCCAAAATCATGCATTGAAGGTTTCAAAGCCAGAAAGGCTTTCACGCCGTTTACGAACATTCGGATCCAAAAATTTTGTGACTTTAGGGAGGCAATTACAATATTTTCGTACGACCGATAAAAGCATTTTCGTGACATTTTAGAACATCATAAATTATTGTGGTTACTCCGAATTTTTTCCTAATCATGATTTTAAGATAAAAAAATTCAGACTTTAGTGAGTGGGCCCCTACGTGTATAGAAATGCTACACATTTTAGTAGCCTAAAAACATGAAGCCAATGCACCTGAAATGGCACCTTTAATGTAAATTGCCTGGGGATTGCCTTTGCAGTCATACATTTGGAAGAATAATTGTCCTTCATGCTGGCCCCCCTTCCACTGGTTTGGGCAGCCCTATTGGGGAACAGCCTTACATGTTGGGATCCATTGCTGGTAGAGTTTACAGCACCCAGTAAAGGAGTATTGGCCTTACCTTGAGCAGAACATAGCAGGGACAGGCCAGTACAACACAGGTGGAAGTAAAGGGTGTCAGAGAGTTGTGGTGGAAAGTTCACTTCTAGGCGTTCCCAGTAATTAAAATATCATTAGTCTGTTTCTTTTCATTAGGGTGACAAGTTGGGCTGCACATCCAAGTCAGAGACTGACGCCTAGAGGTTTACAGTTCCTGGAGATTGAGAGCTGACTGTTATCAGATCTTGGCCTCCCCCTTCAGCTCCTACTCTGGCAGGGGTGTCTCTGTATGGGGGGGCACCCACTGACTTGCTGTTAATACACGGGGGTCTCCCTGTGATCAGACAAGTGACAGCTATTTCAGATATCCAGCCAATCAGGAACTTAGCTTTATTGCGCAGATATCTTTATTCTATTTAACTGATATTAACTATGTCTCTGCTGAGCATTACTAACATTTTAAAGGGGCATATATGCCTTAACATCCCCTTTAGACAGCAATAATCTAAGGGTGACGTCACACGGAGCTACTAGTAGCAGCTACTTGTCACAGCTACAAAAATAGACAATGCTGTTGTAGCAGAGGCAGCTCTTAGAATTGTTACGGCACAGTATTTTCTGGCGTTTAGTAGCTGTGAAAAGTAGCTGCTACTAAGTAGCTCCACGTATCCAATATTCTAGAAAAAATATGCTAGAATTTTTGTGTAATTAACTTCTGTAACAAGATATAGGCTTCCAAATATTTAATATATGAAGAAAAATAATTGTATCCATAATATAAACACATATATCAGAAACATAAACTATTGTATGCACAAAAATACAACTGATATGGAAAGTCCAATATCTCCTGAATGCGCCAATACTAAATATATATAGTTTTATGGAGATTTGTCACTTGTATAGGTCAGAAACTCCCAGCAGTACACTGCCAAATTTCCATAGCACTGCTCCAGAAAGCTGTATACTTTATATTTCAAGGCCAAATATTCCACTTACTGTCTTTCTGCGCCAAATTACCAAGTTGCAATGCTTTCCTAAATTTATCAGGTTTTATAAGAATTTGTGACATTTTTAAAAATCATTTCAAAGTTTAAAGTCTACAGCATCTTATCTCCCACATATCATTACTGAGATAAAACACCCTAAATATGACTGCCAGGGGTCCACTGAACAGTTTGATGCCCAATATGTATAGGTTTAGCTAAGTATGTGGCATGTAGGGGCCCCAATGGGAACATACCCCCATATGATCTATCATTTCTGTCATTTAAGCTTCTGCAAAATCAACACATTTACATCATTTTATGTGGAATAAAGCTACAAAAACGTAAGTTGACCCCAAAAAACCATATATTTTTGGAAAGTACACATTCCCCTAAATAAAAAATGGGTAACCATGTCTTTCTACTCCAAAGTACCAAACTGCAAAGCTTTCCTAAGGTTTGACAACATTTCCGAAAATCACCTCCAAGCTTCCACTTTGCAGCATCTTATCTCCCACAGATCATTAGGTACCAAGATAAAACATCCTAAATATAAATTCCAGGGGTCCACTGAGCAGTTTCATGGCTAATGTGTATAAGTTTACCAAAATATGTGGAGTATAGGGACCCCCCGCAAAAAAATATCCCCAATGTATTCCTAAATTTTTGTCATTTCAGCTGCTGCAAAATGAACACATTTCAACATTTTATGTGGGGTAAAGCTACAAAAAATAAATTCATCCTAGAATGCCAAATATTTTTGGCAAGTACACTTTCCACCAAAGTCCAAAATGGGTACCAGTGCCTTTCTACTCCAAAATACCAAACCACAAAGCTTTTCCTAATGTTCATAAAGGCAATTGATGACATTTCTCAAAAATCACCTCATAGCTTCCAGTTTGCAGTATCTTATCTCCCACATACCATTAGGTTCCAAGATCAAATTCCCTAAATATGAATGCCAGGGTCCGCATGAACAGTTTGATGCCCAATGTGCATAGGTTAACCTAAGTATGTGGCATATAGGGTCCCCAAAATGAAAATACCCCCATCTGATCTATTAATTTTTGTCATTAGTCATTTTACAGTATGTGGGGTAAAGCTACAAAAAGTTCACCCCAGAAAACCATATATATTTGGAAAGTACACATTCTGCCAAGTCCAAAATGGCTAAATCGGTCTTTCTACACTAAAGTACCAAACCACAAAGCTTTCCTAAAGTTGGTGATTTTGTTGACATTTCTCAAAACTTCCAATTTGCAGCATCTTATCTCCCACGTATCAATATGCATAGATATACCAATGTATGTGGTTATGTACGGACCCCAAATGAAAATAGTGCAAATGCATTTTCTCGGCTGCCAGGTTAGCTTCTGCAGACAAGACCCCCTGCTTGCGTATTATGTGTTGTAATAACCCCTAACTGTACAGAGACCCCTGAAAAACAATATATTTTTAGAAAGTACACTTTCTGACAAATCCAAGATTTATAAAAATTGCTTACAAATGTGTCAATTTGGTACATTTATCTTGCACAATTTCTTAAATACAAAGGTAAATTGCCCCAAATATTAACGCCAGTGGTCTACTGTACAGTTTGATACCCAATATAAATAGATACACTAAATTATGTGGTTATGAGTGGTCACCAAATGAAAATTGGTAATATGAATTTTCTTGTCTGCCAGATCCCCCCTGACTGTGTATTATCTGCTGTAAGCCCCCCTAACTAAAACCATATCTTTTTGCAAAGTACACATTCTGACAACGTTTGGGCTGTCAAAATGAGAAATAAATGGATAATTAGAAGTTGCTTAAAATTAAATTTCTTGTTGTTGCAGTGAGCAACAACAGTTTTTGGGTGGACGACCCCTTCAACGAAAACTACTTCTGGGCCCTCTTCTACCAGACATTTAGCCTGTGACCCCCCTCTCAGTCCCTCCACATGTCTAGCCCCTTCTTGTTACCCAGTTGGTATCTAGTAGCCAGGCCTGGACTGGGAGTCAAAATAGTCCCTGGCAATTCAAGTACACAGAGGCCAAACAGCACCCCCCAGCCCAATAAATAGTGACTGTCTGTGGCACCTTACAGCCCCCCTGGCATTCCCAGTACCCAGAGGCACAAACAGCCCCCCCCCCAGCCCAATAAATAGTGACTGTCTGTGGCACCTTACAGCCCCCCTGGCATTCCCAGTACCCAAAGGCACAAACAGCCCCCCCCCCAGCCCAATAAATAGTGACTGTCTGTGGCACCTTACAGCCCCCATGGCATTCCCAGTACCCAGAGGCACAAACAGCCCCCCAGCCCAATAAATAGTGACTGTCTGTGGCACTTTACAGCCCCCCTGGCATTCCCAGTACCCAGAGGCACAAACAGCCCCCCCCCAGCCCAATAAATAGTGACTGTCTGTGGCACCTTACAGCCCCCCTGTCATTCCCAGTACCCAGAGGCACAAACAGCCCCCCCAGCCCAATAAATAGTGACTGTCTGTGGCACCTTACAGCCCCCCTGGCATTCCCAGTACCCAGAGGCACAAACAGCACCCCCAGCCCAATAAATAGTGACTGTCTGTGGCACCTTACAGCAGCCCCCCTGGCATTCCCAGTACCCAGAGGCACAAACAGCCCCCCCAGCCCAATAAATAGTGACTGTCTGTGGCACCTTAAAGCCCCCCTGGCATTCCCAGTACCCAGAGGCACAAACAGCCCCCCAGCCCAATAAATAGTGAGTGTCTGTGGCACCTTACAGCCCCCCTGGCATTCCCAGTACCCAGAGGCACAAACAGCCCCCCAGCCCAATAAATAGTGACTGTCTGTGGCACCTTACAGCCCCCCTGGCATTCCCAGTACCCAGAGGCACAAACAGCCCCCCCAGCCCAATAAATAGTGACTGTCTGTGGCACCTTACAGCCCCCCTGACATTCCCAGTACCCAGAGGCACAAACAGCCCCCCCAGCCCAATAAATAGTGACTGTCTGTGGCACCTTACAGCCCCCCTGGCATTCCCAGTACCCAGAGGCACAAACAGCCCCCCCCAGCCCAATAAATAGTGACTGACTGTGGCACCTTACAACCCCCCTGGCATTCCCAGTACCCAGAGGCACAAACAGCCCCCCCAGCCCAATAAATAGTGACTGTCTGTGGTACCTTACAGCCCCCCTGGCATTCCCAGTACCCAGAGGCACAAACAGCCCCCCCAGCCCAATAAATAGTGAGTGTGTATGGCATCTTACAGCAGCCCCCTGGCATTGGCCAGAACCCACAGATTGCCAGTCCGGGCCTGCTAGTAGCCTTTGTGCCTACCATATACTAACTGTGCTTTTAAGAGGACCATAACCCACTTGGATCCATAATTCTTTTTCCCCAGAGTTGGATAAGCAGGAAAGGATAAGCTTATGTCTATGCTGGCGTTCAGTGCCTACTGTTGCTGTAAACTAATGTATCTCTTCTGATACATCTGATTTTTATGGTTTTTAATCCCCAAAATTGCTTCGGTTCTGCAAGAGGACGGCCCGTGATTAATGATCCAGTCTCTGTTTAGGTGAATTGCAGGTTAAAGGATTTGCTGCTGTAAAACCATGACTTATTGCTTGTTAATGCCAGCTAAGCCTGTTAAGACATTTTAAGAACAAATAAAACATCCCGAAGATAATTTCACTAAAGCCATAATGGCCCGAACTGTTTTATTTACACATAAAGCCTATAATAAATGATTTGACAGTAGAACCTGCATTAGTAACTGTTTAGAAACACATTAGCCACGTTTGCAAAATGTTTTGTGCCATTTACATCACTTGCTGGCTGTGTCTGTGTGAGTTTTACAGCTAAAGTATAATATTTGGCTTGTTCCAGAAAATATCTCACTTCTTTGCCAGGGCGATTAGGTGGCCTAAATACCATCTCTCTGCCAACTGTGGGCTTGTGTCTGTAGTCACCTTGCTGATTTCTGCACCTTTCAGATTTGGGGTTCGGCCGAATCCGAAAGGTGCAGAAATCACTGTAGCCAGATATTAGCCCCTGAGCATTCCCACCAACTAGCAAGGTGACTACCGTCATCATTCTGAATTCTTAGTTTAACAGTTGGATATAGATTCCTCTTCAGTTATCTGCCATAGGGGTTTCCCGAAAGGCTGAGGAATGTGATTCCTGTTGGAGCATTTCATCTGGTTCCCCCTATAGGGACTATAACTCCAGCAACGTCGATACATTCCATGTGGTGTGTTATGGTGCCTATAGTAGCAGTGGGGGAATAATAGCCTCTGGGAAGGGACTGGGGCTGTGGGATAGCAGGTATAGTAGGGAGAGATGGTGCCTATAGTAGCAGTGGGGGGATAATAGCCTCTGGGAAGGGACTGGGGCTGTGGGATAGCAGGTATAGTAGGGAGAGATGGTGCCTATAGTAGCAGTGGGATAATAGCCTCTGGGAAGGGACTGGGGCTGTGGGATAGCAGGTATAGTAGGGAGAGATGGTGCCTATAGTAGCAGTGGGGGAATAATAGCCTCTGGGAAAGGACTGGGGCTGTGGGATAGCAGGTATAGTAGGGAGAGATGGTGCCTATAGTAGCAGTGGGATAATAGCCTCTGGGAAGGGACTGGGGCTGTGGGATAGCAGGTATAGTAGGGAGAGATGGTGCCTATAGTAGCAGTGGGATAATAGCCTCTGGGAAGGGACTGGGGCTGTGGGATAGCAGGTATAGTAGGGAGAGATGGTGCCTATAGTAGCAGTGGGGGATAATAGCCTCTGGGAAAGGACTGGGGCTGTGGGATAGCAGGTATAGTAGGGAGAGATGGTGCCTATAGTAGCAGTGGGGGGGATAATAGCCTCTGGGAAGGGACTGTGGCTTTGGGATAGCAGGTATAGTAGGGCGAAATGGTGCCTATAGTAGCAGTGGGATAATAGCCTCTGGGAAGGGACTGGGGCTGTGGGATAGCAGGTATAGTAGGGAGAGATGGTGCCTATAGTAGCAGTGGGGGGATAATAGCCTCTGGGAAAGGACTGGGGCTGTGGGATAGCAGGTATAGTAGGGAGAGATGGTGCCTATAGTAGCAGTGGGGGGATAATAGCCTCTGGGAAGGGACTGTGGCTGTGGGATAGCAGGTATAGTAGGGAGAGATGGTGCCTATAGTAGCAGTGGGGGAATAATATCCTCTGGGAAGGGACTGGGGCTGTGGGATAGCAGGTATAGTAGGGAGAGATGGTGCCTATAGTAGCAGTGGGGGATAATAGCCTCTAGGAAGGGACTGGGGTTGTGGGATAGCAGGTATAGTAGGGAGAGATGGTGCCTATAGTAGCAGTGGGGGGATAATAGCCTCTGGGAAGGGACTGGGGCTGTGGGATAGCAGGTATAGTAGGGAGAGATGGTGCCTATAGTAGCAGTGGGATAATAGCCTCTGGGAAGGGACTGGGGCTGTGGGATAGCAGGTATAGTAGGGAGAGATGGTGTCTATAGTAGCAGTGGGGGGGATAATAGCCTCTGGGAAGGGACTGTGGCTTTGGGATAGCAGGTATAGTAGGGAGAGATGGTGCCTATAGTAGCAGTGGGATAATAGCCTCTGGGAAGGGACTGGGGCTGTGGGATAGCAGATATAGTAGGGAGAGATGGTGCCTATAGTAGCAGTGGGGGGATAATAGCCTCTGGGAAGGGACTGGGGCTGTGGGATAGCAGGTATAGTAGGGAGAGATGGTGCCTATAGTAGCAGTGGGGGGATAATAGCCTCTGGGAAGGGACTGGGGCTGTGGGATAGCAGGTATAGTAGGGAGAGATGGTGCCTATAGTAGCAGTGGGGGGATAATAGCCTCTGGGAAAGGACTGGGGCTGTGGGATAGCAGGTATAGTAGGGAGAGATGGTGCCTATAGTAGCAGTGGGGGGATAATAGCCTCTGGGAAGGGACTGTGGCTGTGGGATAGCAGGTATAGTAGGGAGAGATGGTGCCTATAGTAGCAGTGGGGGAATAATATCCTCTGGGAAGGGACTGGGGCTGTGGGATAGCAGGTATAGTAGGGAGAGATGGTGCCTATAGTAGCAGTGGGGGAATAATATCCTCTGGGAAGGGACTGGGGCTGTGGGATAGCAGGTATAGTAGGGAGAGATGGTGCCTATAGTAGCAGTGGGGGATAATAGCCTCTAGGAAGGGACTGGGGTTGTGGATAGCAGGTATAGTAGGGAGAGATGGTGCCTATAGTAGCAGTGGGGGGATAATAGCCTCTGGGAAGGGACTGGGGCTGTGGGATAGCAGGTATAGTAGGGAGAGATGGTGCCTATAGTAGCAGTGGGATAATAGCCTCTGGGAAGGGACTGGGGCTGTGGGATAGCAGGTATAGTAGGGAGAGATGGTGTCTATAGTAGCAGTGGGGGGGATAATAGCCTCTGGGAAGGGACTGTGGCTTTGGGATAGCAGGTATAGTAGGGAGAGATGGTGCCTATAGTAGCAGTGGGATAATAGCCTCTGGGAAGGGACTGGGGCTGTGGGATAGCAGATATAGTAGGGAGAGATGGTGCCTATAGTAGCAGTGGGGGGATAATAGCCTCTGGGAAGGGACTGGGGCTGTGGGATAGCAGGTATAGTAGGGAGAGATGGTGCCTATAGTAGCAGTGGGGGGATAATAGCCTCTGGGAAGGGACTGGGGCTGTGGGATAGCAGGTATAGTAGGGAGAGATGGTGCCTATAGTAGCAGTGGGGGGATAATAGCCTCTGGGAAGGGACTGGGGCTGTGGGATAGCAGGTATAGTAGGGAGAGATGGTGCCTATAGTAGCAGTGGGATAATAGCCTCTGGGAAGGGACTGGGGCTGTGGGATAGCAGGTATAGTAGGGAGAGATGGTGCCTATAGTAGCAGTGGGGGGATAATAGCCTCTGGGAAGGGACTGGGGCTGTGGGATAGCAGGTATAGTAGGGAGAGATGGTGCCTATAGTAGCAGTGGGGGGATAGTATCCTGATCACTGCCTACACATTGGCCAGCTCTGGTGTAAGTGCCAGCTCATCGCCACAGAGCTTCTGTCCAAAATGTGTAAGAGGCACATACGGACACAGAGTTCCCCACATGGCTGTATAATCTGTGTGCCAACAAACTCCTCACATCACATGGTGCAAATATTGGAACAAGGATACGCAGATACAAATAACATGAAGGCCACAACTGACTCACTAGCAGAACTGCTTTCCCTCCCTATTTGTATGTGAGCGCTCCTAGTAATAATAATGACTGCAACAAAATATACCGATATTCACACATTGGCATTTAAAACATTTTTATCTAAAATGACATTTTTCTTTCATGCTCTTCCTTAGCCACCCCATTTTGGGGAAACATTAATTCCCCTTGAAAATAAATGTGGCTGGGCAGGTGTCTAACATAACAGCCAGAACACTACTCCCTGCTTTACAGCTCTCCAACCTCTTAGTTAACCAATCAGTGACTTGAAGGGGGGCCATATGGGACATAACTGTTAGTTTGCATTTGAATCTGACCTGCCTGCTCACAAACTAACTGACAGTTATGTCCCATACGGCACCCCCTAAAGTCACTGACTAACTAAGAGCTTAGAGAGCTGAAAGCAAGAAGTACAGTTCTGGCTATTATGTTAGACATCTGCCCAATCCAGCCTTTATAGATTACACTTTTGCCTAACTAACTATATTACAAATATGTTTTATTTTGCGCAGTTTGTCTATTTTACCCAGTTTCATGTTTACACTGTACTGTTCCTTTAAAGGTGAAGCACATTCCTCTCACAGGCTTTCCTTAGCAGAGCTACTTCTAAAGCATTGGTGGTCCGCTATATAAAGCCTCATTATCATACCTTCACGGGGCTCATACCAGAAACCTTCTCAGACTCGGGTCTAAACAAATCCTTTCAACTAGCAGAAGTCGGAACACTTTCTAAATATTATTCCAGTGCCGCAGTGAAAGGAACAAGGGATCAGATAGCGCCCGCGGGCTTATTATCACCCAGACATTCAGTGGGATTCTCACTGCCTGATCCCAACTGTCAGAGGCTAATTGATGGCTTTGGCTGGACCTCCCATTTGGCTAAGTGGGATCTTGGCAATGTTTCTTTTAAGGAACTTTGTGTGTAATAATAATATATGTGAGGTTTGTGTTTGTAAAGAAGGAGAACTGCGCCGCCCATACAGGCACTTCTATAGAAAGGCACCCAATCCATTATTGTCAGGTTCGGCCAAACCCTGAATTCTTCATAAAAGCATTGATTTGGCTGAATCCAAATCCTGCTGAAAAAGGCCGAATCTTTGCCAAATCCTGAACTGACTCCTAGTTATTTTATTTTCTAAAATCGCTCATATTGATATTGTGCCGTCACAACAAAAATGGCGTTATAGTCGGATGTCCATTATCCCAATAGAACACGGGAGCTGGTAGATTGCTCCAAATATCCATTATTCAGAAACCTGTTATCCTGAAAGTTGCGAATTATGGGAAGCCCATTTCCCACAGACTCCATTTTAATCAAATAATTTACATTTTTAAAAATGATTCCCTTTTCTCTGTAATAATAAAACCGTACCTGTACTTGATCCCAACTAAGATATAATTACCCCTTATTGGGGGCAGAACAGCCCTATTGGGTTTATTTAATGGTTAAATGATTCCCTTTTCTCTGTAATAATAAAACAGTACCTGTACTTGATCCCAACTAAGATATAATTACCCCTTATTGGGGGCAGAACAGCCCTATTGGGTTAATTTAATGGTTAAATGATTCCCTTTTCTCTGTAATAATAAAACAGTACCTGTACTTGATCCCAACTAAGATATAATTACCCCTTATTGGGGGCAGAACAGCCCTATTGGGTTTATTTAATGGTTAAATGATTCCCTTTTCTCTGTAATAATAAAACAGTACCTGTACTTGATCCCAACTAAGATATAATTACCCCTTATTGGGGCAGAACAGCCCTATTGGGTTTATTTCATGGTTAAATGATTCCCTTTTCTCTGTAATAATAAAACAGTACCTGTACTTGATCCCAACTAAGATATAATTACCCCTTATTGGGGCAGAACAGCCCTATTGGGTTTATTTCATGGTTAAATGATTCCCTTTTCTCTGTAATAATAAAACAGTACCTGTACTTGATCCCAACTAAGATATAATTACCCCTTATTGGGCAGAACAGCCCTATTGGGTTTATTTCATGGTTAAATGATTCCCTTTTCTCTGTAATAATAAAACAGTACCTGTACTTGATCCCAACTAAGATATAATTACCCCTTATTGGGGCAGAACAGCCCTATTGGGTTTATTTCATGGTTAAATGATTCCCTTTTCTCTGTAATAATAAAACAGTACCTGTACTTGATCCCAACTAAGATATAATTACCCCTTATTGGGGCAGAACAGCCCTATTGGGTTTATTTCATGGTTAAATGATTCCCTTTTCTCTGTAATAATAAAACAGTACCTGTACTTGATCCCAACTAAGATATAATTACCCCTTATTGGGGGCAGAACAGCCCTATTGGGTTTATTTAATGGTTAAATGATTCCCTTTTCTCTGTAATAATAAAACAGTACCTGTACTTGATCCCAACTAAGATATAATTACCCCTTATTGGGGCAGAACAGCCCTATTGGGTTTATTTAATGGTTAAATGATTCCCTTTTCTCTGTAATAATAAAACAGTACCTGTACTTGATCCCAACTAAGATATAATTACCCCTTATTGGGGCAGAACAGCCCTATTGGGTTTATTTAATGGTTAAATGATTCCCTTTTCTCTGTAATAATAAAACAGTACCTGTACTTGATCCCAACTAAGATATAATTACCCCTTATTGGGGGCAGAACAGCCCTATTGGGTTTCATTAATATTCAAATGATTTTTTAGAAGACTAAGGGGCTGATTTATCAAAATGGGAGATTAAACTCACGCACGTTCTATTCATTCCTACAGGATTTTTAGAAGCTTATTTATCAAATGGTGAACTCTAATTTTCACCCATTGATAAATACACTGCTAAAACTACCGTAGGAATGAATAGAACGTGAGTTTTTATGTATTTAAGGTTTAAACTCGTATTTAGAGAAATCTGCCCCTTAAGCTATGAAGATCCATATAACAGGAAGACCCTTTATCCTGAAAACCTCAGGTACCAAGCTTTCTAGGTAACATGGTCCCATATGAAAAAACTCTCAAAATAACTGTATATATGGGAAAAATGCCAGATTCTGAAAATATTTGGAAAGTCACTAGTGTGTTTTCTAAAATATTCTATTCTTAATTGCACTTAGTTTATGGAAACTCATATACAGGACAATGAAGAATTCTGGGATATTAATGCAGTAATATCATGAAATGGCAATTGAAGGATAGTATAATGATATAAATATATTAGCACTGCGCTAAGTTTATAAATGAGCCCCACCCTGCGCTTCCTGTTAAAAAAGTCAAAGTTTTCAATTGCTTTGAAAAACTCAAATTTTAAAACTGTTTGAATGTGGAGATTTTGAAACTCCATTTGACTTCTACAGTAACTTTCCAGCTTTCAGCTGCTGGTTTTTTTTATATTTAAGTTTTAATACATATAATACATACAAATATTCAAGTTATTGGAACTCACATTTGTATCTATGTTTTTTAGTGCCAAACTATAAAATTGATTAATAACCACCGCAGAGTATAACAACATAGCCAAATGTAATTATATGTGTGATTATTTAGCTCCTATTGTAATTATATGCCTACTACTATACAGGTATGGGACCTGTTATCCAGAAAGCTCAGGACCTGGAATTTCTGGACAAGAGGTCTTTACATAGTCTATTAAAAAATATTTTAAACATTAATTAAACCCAATAGGACTGTTATGCCCCAATAAGGGGTAATTATATCTTAGTTGGGATCAAGTACAGGTACTGTTTTATTATTACAGAGAAAAGGGAATCATTTAACCATTAAATAAACCCAATAGGGCTGTTCTGCCCCCAATAAGGGGTAATTATATCTTAGTTGGGATCAAGTACAGGTACTGTTTTATTATTACAGAGAAAAGGGAATCATTTAACCATGAAATAAACCCAATAGGGCTGTTCTGCCCCAATAAGGGGTAATTATATCTTAGTTGGGATCAAGTACAGGTACTGTTTTATTATTACAGAGAAAAGGGAATCAATTAACCAATAAATAAACCCAATAGGATTGTTCTGCCCCAATAAGGGGTAATTATATCTTAGTTGGGATCAAGTACAGGTACTGTTTTATTATTACAGAGAAAAGGGAATCATTTAACCATTAAATAAACCCAATAGGGCTGTTCTGCCCCAATAAGGGGTAATTATATCTTAGTTGGGATCAAGTACAGGTACTGTTTTATTACTACAGAGAAAAGGGAATCATTTAACCATTAAATAAACCCAATAGGGCTGTTCTGCCCCAATAAGGGGTAATTATATCTTAGTTGGGATCAAGTACAGGTACTGTTTTATTATTACAGAGAAAAGGGAATCATTTAACCATTAAATAAACCCAATAGGGCTGTTCTGCCCCAATAAGGGGTAATTATATCTTAGTTGGGATCAAGTACAGGTACTGTTTTATTATTACAGAGAAAAGGGAATCATTTAACCATTAAATAAACCCAATAGGGCTGTTCTGCCCCAATAAGGGGTAATTATATCTTAGTTGGGATCAAGTACAGGTACTGTTTTATTACTACAGAGAAAAGGGAATCATTTAACCATTAAATAAACCCAATAGGGCTGTTCTGCCCCAATAAGGGGTAATTATATCTTAGTTGGGATCAAGTACAGGTACTGTTTTATTACTACAGAGAAAATGGAATCATTTAACCATTAAATAAACCCAATAGGGCTGTTCTGCCCCAATAAGGGGTAATTATATCTTAGTTGGGATCAAGTACAGGTACTGTTTTATTACTACAGAGAAAATGGAATCATTTAACCATTAAATAAACCCAATAGGATTGTTCTGCCCCCAATAAGGGGTAATTACATCTTAGTTGGGATCAAGTACAGGTACTGTTTTATTATTACAGAGAAAAGGGAATCATTTAACCATTAAATAAACCCAATAGGGCTGTTCTGCCCCCAATAAGGGGTAATTATATCTTAGTTGGGATCAAGTACAGGTACTGTTTTATTACTACAGAGAAAAAGAAAATTACTTCTAAAAATGGGAATAAATAATCTTCTCCATTTTTAAGGTGCCTGATCATGCAATAAAAATTGACAATTTACAGCTCCAAATGTAAGAAATGTTAATTGTAAAGCATGTCTCTAGGAGTTCAGACTAAGGGGCTGATTTACTAACCCACGAATCCGACCCGAATTGGAAAAGTTCCGACTTGAAAACGAACATTTTGCGAGTTTTTCGTATGTTTTGCGATTTTTTTGGATTCTTTACGAATTTTTCGTTACCAATACGATTTTTGCGTAAAAACGCGAGTTTTTCGTATCCATTACGAAAGTTGCGTAAAAAGTTGCGCATTTTTCGTAGCGTTAAAACTTACGCGAAAAGTTGCGCATTTTTCGTAGCGTTAAAACTTAAAAGGTGCAAAGTTTCGCGTAAGTTTTAACGCTACGAAAAAAGCGCAACTTTTTGCGCAAGTTTTAACGCTACGAAAAATCGCCAGATTTTACGCAACTTTCATAATGGCTACGAAAAACTCGCGTTTTTACGCAAAAATCGTATTGGTAACGAAAAATTCGTAAAGAATCCGAAAAAATCGCAAAAAATATGAAAAAATCGCAAAATACCGATCATTACGAAAAAAACGCAATCGGACTCATTTCGACCCGTTCGTGGGTAAGTAAATCAGCCCCTAAGTGGTTTTTTTATCAAAATGTGAGTTTAGAGCTTAATACATAAAATCTCTCCCACCTTCTATTCATTGCTATGGGATATTTAGAAGCATATTTATCAAATGGTGAGTACTAACTTTCACACATTGATAAATATAATTCTATAAACCCCATAGGAATGAATAGAACGTGGGTGAGTTTTTATGTATTGAGCTCTAAACTCACATTTTAAAGAAATCTGCCCTTTATTTGTTGTTTATATATCATAGCCCTTAGGAATCCCCAATGCTTAAAGAATAAAGCACTTTACCTTAGCCCCACTCTCTGCTAATGCCGAGGCTGCTGGATCCAGACTTACAGAGGCCGATGGGCTCCCCGGGGCTGTTGTGCGGAACCATGGAGCGTATGGAGAGTAAAAGAAGCAGAATCTCCAGCCCTGAGATGTTTCCTTTGGAATTTGATAACAATAAACTAGATAAGAAAGTGGTTTATTAACCACTAGGAGGGTTCACAAAACTTCTCCGTGTTCTACTAATTCCCTAATATACAAACGGAGCAGGAATGAACTGTGTCAGAGCTCAATGGACGCGGATTGTGACAGAGCCCCATTAGCACCCATCATGGCGACAGGAAGGGGGTGATTTATCAACACTGGAGTTTGATTTTTACACTTAAAAAACTCAAATTCAAGTTATGGTTCGAATACTTGAATGTCTGGTGTTTATTAGGTGCAAAAAACCTGAAAACTCAAATGTAAACATTCCCCATCTAAAAGCTTGCGAGTTTGTAGAGAAGTTAATGGGAGCTGTCATAGGCAAAGTCAAGCTTTATTCTCAAACTCCATTTTTCCAGTTTTTCCAGTTTTTTGAGGTCGTAAACGCGAAAAAATTCAAGATATTTTATTTTTTTATCAAACGAGTTTTCTATATTAATAAATCAGTGACCCATTGAAATGCGAGTTTAATCAATTGAAAAAAACAAACCCCCATTTAGAAAAACAAAGCCCCCATATTGGAATGAGCCTCATTGCGCCCACTCTCACAACAAATATATGCAGGCAATTCTTAAACCTTCTTAGATTTACTAAAACTCTAACATTTCTCATATTTTTATTTTTAAAAAATTCAACTAAACCCATTTCCATGAATGTCTGACATTTACAAAAGTCCTCGTGGGAAATTGCTGCCCCGAGAAGCCGAATTTTGTCACACAAAAATCCGAAATCTCTAAAGTTTCGAGGCAAAGGAAGGATCTTTCTGGAAAGAGAAGGGACCTCTGCCATTGACTTCTACATGATTTCGGCAAATTTTAGCTGGAGAATTGTCAGATTTAGATTTAGATGTTTGCATGCATAGTAAATCTTGAAAAAGTTGCAACTTTTTCCCCCGCAACTTTTAGTGCTATAAAAAAAATCAGACGGTTAGTAAATGTCCCCCCCACTGTAATAGGTTAAATAGACCTATGTTTGATATTTATGCATGGGCATCAGGTCCCCCATTCTGTTGCCTACACAAGATTTTGGGGTGATGCAAAGCTTGCATAAAAGGGCACCTATCAGGGCTAAATTGTCTCCCCCCCCTAGGGTTGCCAGTCATTAGGGGAGTGGTGACGAAGGGGGCAGCCTGCGATGCCAAATGGGGTGGGTTGATGACAAAAGGGGTGGAGCTATGACATCACAGGGGACTCCAGGAGGACCCGGGTTAAGGAAAAGTGTTAGTTTCCACTAGATTCTGGGTGGATCAGGGTCTTAAGGGGGTGGGCCATGGGCTGAACTTAAGGATATTACAAACTGACCAGCTATTACATTACTGGTAAATTTGTAACACCGGCCCTGACTTTGGCAGCCCAGCTGGGTGGCAATCCTACCCTCAGCTCCCCAACACCAATAGAGGTGTGAGCCAGTAGTGTTCACATTCTGGTTGGGGCAAGATATAGGGGTAGATTTATCAAAATGTGAGTTTAGAGCTTAATAGAAACTCACCCACGTTCTATTCATTCCTATGGGATATTTAGAAGCATATTTATCAATGGGTGAAAGTTAGAACTCCCCATTTGATAAATGTACTTCTTATGGGGCACATTTACTAAAACTCTAACATTTCCCAATAATTTCATTTTAAGATCCAAGTAAACTCGAGTCCACTAATATTTTACATTTAAAAAAGTCTGACCTGAAAAAGTTTGAGAAAAAAAGAGGCATAATTTTTTTCTACTTATTCACTCGTCACTACTTATCGCATAAAAACCGCAACGTTTTCGAATTGTCACACGAAAAAACCAGTGTCAAATATCCGAAATCTCTGAAGTTCCGAAGCAAAAGAAGGCTCTTTCTGGGAAAGGAAGGAACATCTGCCATTGGCTTCTACACCATCTCAGATTTTCAGCCGGTTGGTCACATAGTAAATTTCAAAAAAGTTGTGACTTTTTTTTTAAAAATCCAAATTGGGGGGAAAAAAATCTGCCGGTTAGTAAATGGCCCCCCACATGCAGGCCCGGATTTGCGGAGAGGCCGCAAAGGCCCGGGCCTAGGGCGGCACAAATTTGGGGGCGGCATGCCGCCCCGCAATCTAAAGCTTTTTCACCCATACGAAGCAGTGGGGACCTCTCCCCCACTGCTCCGTATGCGAATGCTTACACGCCGTGTCGATCGCGCATGCGCGCGGGGAGTGGCGCTCGTTTGTCCGCGCATGCGCGTGGGTGCCGACCGTGCGTTTGCGCATGCGCGGAGCAAGACGGACAGGGGCGGCCTTGGGGCGGCGGGATTGCAAATCCGGCCCTGCCTACATGTAGTAGTTATGGGGTTCTAAACTAGAAACAGATCCTTCATCCATAAAAAGCCTAGGATCCCAACGTTCTGAATAACAGATCCCCCCTCCCTAACAATTTGCTGGCAGATTATTTTCATACTTGAACATATTTAAATAGACTAAAACCATTGATTTCCATGTTATTAAACATTGCTAGAATGTGTTTGGCTGCAGGAACACAGGTCAAGGAACTCTTGTTATTGGCTCAGCCCAGCAAAGAATTCCTCAAATGTTTGTTTATTGAAAGTCTGGGCACTTCCCTGGATGAGACATATACAGTTAGAATATCACAGTGCCTGTTTGTTAGACCTCAATATCTAAAATATAACACACAAGAGCCGGGAATATCCTGTAATTAAATTCTTAAAAATGGTGCTTGGTGATGTCATCAGTTATAATCAGTGTTTAGTGATGTCATTTCTGTCACATGACTGACTGGAACTTGAGTATTATAGTTAGTAGTAGACAAATCGGAGTTCCAAGCCGTTTTTAAAAGCTTGTTTCCCGGTGACTTATAATATCCTTATATTTTACAATAGGGGGTACTTTATTCACTATATATTATAAGGAACTCCTCGGGGGCTTATAATATCCCTATATGTTACAATAGGGGGTACTTTATTCACTATATATTATAAGGAACTCCTCGGGGACTTATAATATCCCTATATGTTACAATAGGGGGCACTTTATTCACTATATATTATAAGGAACCCCTCGGGGACTTATAATATCCCTATATGTTACAATAGGGGGCACTTTATTCACTATATATTATAAGGAACTCCTCGGGGACTTATAATATCCCTATATGTTACAATAGGGGGTACTTTATTCACTATATATTATAAGGAACCCCTCGGGGACATATAATATCCCTATATGTTACAATAGGGGGTACTTTATTCACTATATATTATAAGGAACCCCTTGGGGACTTATAATATCCCTATATGTTACAATAGGGGGTACTTTATTCACTATATATTATAAGGAACTCCTCGGGAACTTATAATATCCCTATATGTTACAATAGGGGGCACTTTATTCACTATATATTATAAGGAACTCCCCGGGGACATATAATATCCTTATGTTTTACAATAGGGGTTACTTTGTTCACTATATAAACTGAGTTGTGAATCAGCCCAGGGGCCTGTGTAGGTATCTGGCTTCACA
This sequence comes from Xenopus tropicalis, assembly GCF_000004195.4. Classification (NCBI taxonomy): domain Eukaryota; kingdom Metazoa; phylum Chordata; class Amphibia; order Anura; family Pipidae; genus Xenopus; species Xenopus tropicalis. Next base: position 150,683,711 of record NC_030681.2, read on the forward strand.
CCTCATACACAGATAAAGTGTAAGGAGACCCTGGTGCAGATCTGCAGATAAAGGGCCCAGCGGGGGGCACTCACTTACATCTCACCCCTATTTACTTACACTCAGCTCATCAGATAAAGCTGCTATGTCACAAGGCATGTGATTGGGTCATTTAGCCTACAATTGCAGAGGGACAATGACTGCCCAAGAGTTTGGGTTTAGGCCCTTTATTTTGTACAGGTATGGGACCTGTTATCCAGAATGCTTGGGACCTGGGGTTTTCCGGATAAGGGGTCTTTCCGTAATTTGGATCTCCATAACTTAAGTCTGCTAAAAAAACATTTAAATATTGAATAAACCCAATAGGACTGTTCTTCTTCCAATAAGGGGTAATTATATCTTAGTTGGGATCAAGTACAGGTACTGTTTTATTATTACAGAGAAAAGGGAATCATTTAACCATTAAATAAACCCAATAGGGCTGTTCTGCCCCAATAAGGGGTAATTATATCTTAGTTGGGATCAAGTACAGGTACTGTTTTATTATTACAGAGAAAAGGGAATCATTTTACCATTAAATAAACCCAATAGGGCTGTTCTGCCCCAATAAGGGGTAATTATATCTTAGTTGGGATCAAGTACAGGTACTGTTTTATTATTACAGAGAAAAGGGAATCATTTAACCATTAAATAAACCCAATAGGGCTGTTCTGCCCCCAATAAGGGGTAATTATATCTTAGTTGGGATCAAGTACAGGTACTGTTTTATTATTACAGAGAAAAGGGAATCATTTAACCATTAAATAAACCCAATAGGGCTGTTCTGCCCCAATAAGGGGTAATTATATCTTAGTTGGGATCAAGTACAGGTACTGTTTTATTATTACAGAGAAAAGGGAATCATTTTACCATTAAATAAACCCAATAGGGCTGTTCTGCCCCAATAAGGGGTAATTATATCTTAGTTGGGATCAAGTACAGGTACTGTTTTATTATTACAGAGAAAAGGGAATCATTTAACCATGAAATAAACCCAATAGGGCTGTTCTGCCCCCAATAAGGGGTAATTATATCTTAGTTAGGATCAAGTACAGGTACTGTTTTATTATTATAGAGAAAAGGGAAATCATTTTTAAAAATTAGAATTATTTGCTTATAATGGAGTCTATCGGAGATGGCCTTTCCGTAATTCGGAACTTTCTGGATAACGGGTTACATACTATATGTATAGGGTATAAGGGAGGGAGGAGGGTCCATTTATCCACTTTGAGCAAAGTATAAAACATCGGTACAATTTGTTGCACCTTTGCCAGCCCACCACTAATTACCCCTCATGTGGTAATCCAGGTGTAGAAGTTTGCACCTCATTGAACTAATTGTACATGTTTCTTTGTAGTTGTCCTCGAGGACACAAGGTCACAAAAACAATATTCGTGAAATTTTAATGGCAGAACCTATAGTCACAAAACGCAGTGGACTCCCTTTTGCCTGTTTAAAGGAAAACTATACCCCCCAACAATGTAGGTCTCTATGAAAATATATTGCATAAACAGCTCATATGTAAAACCCTGCTTCATCTAAATAAACCATTTTCATATAAATATACTTGTTTAGCAGTATGTGCCATTGGGTAATCCTAAATAGGAAACTGCCATTTTATGTACTAAGGGCCGCCCCCTTGGATCATAGGAGTCACAGTGCACACAAACAAGCCAAGGCACACATACATGCTAGGCCCCATCAGCCAATGAATGGGCAGAGTTCTGCCTTTTACTCCCACACTACTATAAAAAAAAACCCCAGAATGAATACGTAACCAACAGACAGTTTATATTATGTTAAGTGACCTATTAAAGAATCTCCCCAAACTGGAATATATATATCAGTAAATATTGCCCTTTTACATCCTTTCCCTTGAGCCGCCATTTAGTGATAGGCTGTGTGCTCCCTCAGAGATCAGCTGACAGGAAGTGATGCAGCTCTAACTGTAACAGGAAGTAGTCAGTAAAGCACACAGCTCTGTGCATTCATTGGCTAATGTGACCTAATATATACGTGTGCCTTGGTTTGCACCTTGAATCCTATGATCCCAGGGGGCGGCACTTTGTACTGTAAATGGCAGTTTTCTATTTAGGATTACCCAATAGCACATACTACTAGAAAGCTATATTTTTATGAAAATAGGTTATTAAATGAAACATTTGAGCTGTTGTATTCAATATATTTTTATACAAGCCAACATTGTTTGGGGGGGGGTTGATTTCCTTTGAAGAAGAAAACATTTTCTAATATGAATGGTCTACAGCCTTTGCCTTCATTCTGCCGATTAGCCTTGACAACACACATATACTGTTCATTTATATACATTTTGCCGTATGTATAATGCGTGTGTTCTCTCAGAATCCTACACAATCCTCCAGTAATCGCATTCAACCTGATCCCATTAATTCCAGTTTCTTGCCTGTTCATGCAAGTTAATCCTTCCCCACAAACCACTTTATCTCCATGCTTGTCTGCTGTTCCACTTTACTTCAAATATCCCGTCCCGTTGTTGTGGGGATTTCATGTGAGGCAAACCAGTCGCCTTGCTGTGCATTAAGCATATTGGAGCTAATCTCTTATCTCCACTGGAGGCCTCCATCCCCCCCAGCAAGGGACCCTTTAACATGGAGACTATTTTTGGGTTTTCCCAATTTGTAAGGCAAGAAATGGAGAACGTAATAGAAAGTGTTATATTATATGTGCGGTAAACTTTGGCTAACCCTGTGGTTATTCACGGACAGAAAGCAGATGATGGTCCCCGGGGTACGGACAGCTGACACCTGCATATGGGCTGCTGTTTTGGACTGACTGTGTCCTCAGTTTCGTAAGCATTGCTGTGTGTGGCTTAGGGTCATCTGTGCTATTCTGGATAGAAGCGTAGCATTACAATACAAATCAATATATGTTTGTTGTCTCCAAGTAACTCTTTTCCCCTAAGGTTCTTGGTAATTAAGCTATACTCAAACCTAAAGGGCTGGTCCTGCTATTTCTGGTCTTTTACATTGCCCTTGTGATGGCAGACAACATATACTTTGCCCTCCCCTTCCATGTTTTTCTTTTTTGTGTCCAGACAATGGAGCCTTATGGAAACATGAAACCACAACACCTGGGGTGAGGTTCTCCAGTGGGTCCCTATGTACCTCTGTCCTGGGGTAAAGCTTGTAAGGCATTGTTTCCATTAATATTTCTTTCCCTCCTGGAGTTGACTGTGGAAACAATAGACTGTGGAATTTCTGGAGATCCCAGCTGATAATATTATTGTAATGCTATATTTTTTTAAGCAGAGTTTTCCCAAAAGCAGAGAGCAAATAAATGCATGGTGTGAACATCTCCAACCCACAGCTGTGCTGGGAAACCTGTGTTTGAGTGTGCCGTGGCCACTGGAGAGGTATTAGTATTGTACAGTTACTCTTCCTATTAGCCGTCTCCAAAGCTTCCCCAATGCTCACTCCAGGGCAGAGGATTAAAGTGGCCATACTTGGTTAGATCTGCTTGTTTCAGGAGGTCACCAAACAAGCTGATCTTCTCCCAGTATGCCCACCTAAGGTGAGTACCCGGTGATGTCTAGAGATGCAGAGTGGGACAGAGCTTTGCATTGCTTAGAATGTCAGGGTCCTTGGTCTAAATTTTAGTCTGAATAGTAGTGGAGGCCACTGCAGAGACTAGCAGGGTGGCATGGCAGAGAGAGACTGGCAGGGTGGCATGGCAGAGAGACACTGGCAGGGTGGCATGGAACAGAGACTAGCAGGATGGCATAGAACAGAGACTAGCAGGGTGGCATGGCAGAGAGAGACTGGCAGGGTGGCATGGAAGAGAGACTAGCAGGGTGGCATGCAGAGAGACTGGCAGTATTCATTATGGACTGGACTATGTACGTGGACCAGTTTTTCTTTATCCCAACTGAATGGGACTCATTGGGACTATGCAGTCTGAGTGCATAGCTACATGGCAACATGGCTCACATATGGATTGTCCAAATGCTCATCCACAAAGGCAGCGTTACTAAAGCAGTGGGAATGTAATAATCTGGCACAAAAGTCTGGCACAGCTGTGCAATTCTCATCTGAAAAAGCTCTGGGACTAAACCATCACCCTCACTAAGTTATTGTATGTTTGGGTTTCTCCTTGTAGTGTTTGTTGTAGTTATTACAGGGTTTGCTACAGGTTGCAGAGTTTTAGTTACAGTTAGTTATCAGCGGCTCCTTTGGGGGTTGCCAGACCTTCTCCCGCAGGAGACAGAGATTAGACTCCGTATAAATAGCCCTGCATGCGTAGCGCTCATGGGAAATGGCTTCTCAACAGCAGCAGGTGATATTCCTTGTCCAAACAGCGTATTGGAAACAGACTCAAGGTCAGGATAGGCTCAAAAAAGGCACAACAGTCGCAGTAATTCCAGCAGGACTCACAGAGTCACAAAGAGTTGTAACCGACGCGGGCACCAGATGTTCTGCCTCCAAAGCCAAAATATATATTATGTTAAAGGAGAACTATACCCCCGACCAATGTAGGTCTCTTCAGAAATATATATCACATAAAGAAGATAATTATATTATTATTATTAACATTTATTTAAAAAGCGTCAACATATGCTGCAGCGCTGTACAATAAGTGGGTTTCATACTTTGGACATACAGAGTAACATATAAAGCAATCAATAACCGATACAGGAGGTGAAGAGAGCCCTGCCCAAAAGAGCTTACACTCTACAAGGCGTAACATATAAAGCAACCAATAACCGATACAAGAGGGGAAGGGAGCCCTGCCCAAAAGAGCTTACACTCTACAAGGAGTAACATATAAAGCAATCAGTAACCGATACAAGAGGGGAAGAGGGCCCTGCCCAAAAGAGCTTACACTCTACAAGGAGTAACATATAAAGCAATCAGTAACCGATACAAGAGGTGAAGAGAGCCCTGCCCAAAAGAGCTTACACTCTACAAGGAGTAACATATAAAGCAACCAATAACCGATACAAGAGGTGAAGAGAGCCCTGCCCAAAAGAGCTTACAATCTACAAGGAGTAACATATAAAGCAACCAATAACTGATACAAGAGGTGAAGAGAGCCCTGCCCAAAAGAGCTTACAATCTACAAGCTCATAATTAAAACCCGGCTTCATCTAAATAAACCATTTTCATATAAATATACTTTTTTAGTAGTATGTGCCATTGGGTAATCCTAAATAGAAAACTGCCATTTTAAGAATTAAGGGCCGCCCCCTGGGATCATAGGATTCACAGTGCACACAAACAAGCCAAGGCACACATACATGCTAGGCCCCATCAGCCAATGAATGGGCAGAGTTCTGCCTTTTGCTCCCACACTACTTCCTGTTACAGTTAGAGCTGCATCACTTCCTGTCAGTTGATCTCTGAGGGAGCACACAGCCCATCACTAAATGGCGGCTCAAGGGAAAGGATGTAAAAGGGCAATATTTACTGATATATATATTCCAGTTTGGGGAGATTCTTTAATAGGTATTTTAACATAATCTACCTGTTGGTTAAGTATTCTTTTTGGGGATATAGTTTTCCTTTAATAGGGAGTTGTAATAATTGCCCTTTACTAAATTAATCATTTATGGCAGTTACTGCAGCCATTTCTGGGAGCTCATCGGCTTGTAAGCCTGTTGGTCCAATTATAGTTTTAGTATATATCGTGGTGACGTGGCCGCATTTTCCAGAATAATTGTTGGATTTCCATTGTAAGTCTCCGACAATTTAACTGATTTTCCCAGAAAATTATTGACAGTTTTTTTAATGATTTTACTTTTTGTTCCACAGCTCCCCACTTTGGAATTTCAGCAGTTATCTGGTTGCTAGGGTCCACTTTACCTTAGTAACCAGGGAGTGATTTGAGAGAGTGACTAATATATGAATAGCAGAGGGGCTGTAGTGAGAGATAAGTAAAACAATAACAATAAAACTGGAGCCTCACAGAGCAATAGTTTTTGGCTGCCGGGGGCAAGTGACCCCCATTTGAAAGATGGAAAGAGTCAGAAGAAGAAGGCAAATCATTCAAAAACTATAAAAGATAGATATAGAAGAGATTCTATATCATATTAATGTTTATATTAAAGGTGAACCACCCCTTTATTAAAACTACATACTTCTGTTCATCTTCTCTCCCTATGTCCCACATGTGGTACCATTCAAACCACTGCCACCAATTCATAGATCTTGTTTCCACTGTGTTCATCTTTCCAGCTTCCACATGGGGGTCACTGACCCCGGCAGCCAAAAACATTTGCTCTTTGAGGCTACAGCTCTATTGATATTGTTACTTTTTATTCCTTATCTTTGTATTTAATCCCTCTTCTATTTATATTCCAGTGTCTCATTCACACTGCTGCCTGGTTGCTAAGGTAAACAAGACCCTAGCAACCAGATAGCTGCTGAAATTCCAACCTTATTTAAAAGCTAAATAAAAAAAACATAAAAAATGAAGACCAATTGCAAATTGTCTCAGAATACCAATGTCTATACCATACTAAAAGTTAATTTCAAGGTGAACAAAGTGAATGGGAATTGTTCCACAGCAGTTTGATCACCCCCGCGACTGTATCAGAATGATAAGTGTATGATAGCCCTTAATATAACCTGGTTAATACGGAACTTAGCTCCTATCTGCCACTTGGGAGAATTCCACCTCTGCCCGGAGTTTATTTACCTTCAAATCACTTTCATTCCTCTTCTATTATTAGTCGGGTAGTGGTATCTGGCACGGGTATTGGTTTATCAGAAGAATGAACTGAATTTACTAGCGGCCTTCCTATATACAGGCAGTAAGTGGATACTTTATTTTTGATATTTATTTATTTTGCTTTTCGTTAGCTATTAGCTTGCCAGTATGGGGTTTATCCAGTCCCAGTTGCTTTATACATTCCAGATACAAACATTGGGCAGCAGCAGTATGCAACCTAGGGAGTATATCCTACTTATAAGCAATGGGAGTTGGTTTTGGGCACTTTGGCACCATGATACCATGATACCTAGAACTCAAAGCTCTCATAAGCTTCCCTAGTGTAATTCGCTTAGCTGACCATTGTCATATGCTGGCTGCCCATACACTTTATAAATATCTGCTATACTTCTTCTACTCTTACAATTCCGTAGGAATCAGTAGGAACAGCCCCCTAAGTTTTCTCATAGCCTGTACAGAGAGATAACATAAAACTATGGCACATAGGGATTCCCCTGTACTAAGCACAATTCAGCAGGAACAGCCCCCTAAGTTTGCTCATAGCCTGTACAGAGAGATACCATAAAACTATGGCAGCATAGGGATTCCCCTGTACTAAGCACAATTCAGCAGGAACAGCCCCCTAAGTTTGCCCATAGACTGTACAGAGAGATGCCATAAAACTATGGCACATAGGGATTCCCCTGTACTAAGCACAATTCAGCAGTAACAGCCCCCTAAGTTTGCCCATAGCTTGTACATAGAGATACCATAAAACTATGGCACATAGGGATTCCCCTGTACTAAGCACAATTCAGCAGGAACAGCCCCCTAAGTTTGCTCATAGCCTGTACAGAGAGATACCATAAAACAATGGCAGCATAGGGATTCCCCTGTACTAAGCACAATTCAGCAGGAACAGCCCCCTAAGTTTGCCCATAGCCTGTACAGAGAGATACCATAAAACTATGGCACATAGGGATTCCCCTGTACTAAGCACAATTCAGCAGGAACAGCCCCCTAAGTTTGCCCATAGCCTGTACAGAGAGATACCATAAAACTATGGCACATAGGGATTCCCCTGTACTAAGCACAATTCAGCAGGAACAGCCCCCTAAGTTTGCTCATAGCCTGTACAGAGATATACCATAAAACTATGGCACATAGGGATTCCCCTGTACTAAGCACAATTCAGCAGGAACAGCCCCTAAGTTTGCTCATAGCCTGTACAGAGAGATACCATAAAACTATGGCACATAGGGATTCCCCTGTACTAAGCACAATTCAGCAGGAACAGCCCCCTAAGTTACTAAAGTTCCACATCACCCCATGTGCCATAAACCTAAGGGAAATGTAGGTAAATGAAGGAGCGATGTAATAATAATAGACATATTTAATGAGAACCAGTGAGAACAATAGGCTGCCCTGTGTTACATTAAGTAGGTTATTGGGATCCGTGTCTTTACATAAGAACCAGAACAACATAGGATATTGGAATATTCAGACATATTGACATTGTGTAATGCATTATTCTCCCATTTCTGTTTTGTATTTGTTCAGCTCGAGCCTTATCACTATCCCTGGGGTTATACATATGAATGGTGTATATTTTGGTCTCTGGGACATTAGGAAATATATGGCAGGGAGTGATCAGCCATTATTAGCTGTGTGTATTACAAGTGACTTATTGTTTGTCTAGGTTATTTCCCCTTGTTACATTGCATTTCAATCAGCTTGTTTGAATACATGTATTGATCCAGGCAGGTACACCGCCGTGTTTGTTGTTAAAAAACACACAATCTTTTGTCCGGTTCCTCCTCAACGCAGACAAGTGAGCGTCCGTTTCATTAGCGGGGTATGTGCTATGCAGTCATTGGATGCAACAAATGGGAATCAAGAAAAGCATCTGTAGAAATATTCTTATCACATAAAAGAGTGGTTATGTTATAGAATGGCTTTTTCTAAACAACTTTTCAAAGTTCTGGATTATGGAAAGGCCATCTCCCATAGACTCCATTATAAACAAATCATTTTAATTTTATAAAATTATTCCCTTTTCTCTGTAATAATAAAACAGTACCTGTACTTGATCCCAACTAAGATATAATTACCCCTTATTGGGGCAGAACAGCCCTATTGGGTTTATTTAATGGTTAAATGATTCCCTTTTCTCTGTAATAATAAAACAGTACCTGTACTTGATCCCAACTAAGATATAATTACCCCTTATTGGGGGCAGAACAGCCCTATTGGGTTTATTTCATGGTTAAATGATTCCCTTTTCTCTGTAATAATAAAACAGTACCTGTACTTGATCCCAACTAAGATATAATTACCCCTTATTGGGGGCAGAACAGCCCTATTGGGTTTATTTCATGGTTAAATGTTTCTCTTTTCTCTGTAATAATAAAACAGTACCTGTACTTGATCCCAACTAAGATATAATTACCCCTTATTGGGGGCAGAACAGCCCTATTGGGTTTATTTCATGGTTAAATGATTCCCTTTTCTCTGTAATAATAAAACAGTACCTGTACTTGATCCCAATTAAGATATAATTACCCCTTATTGGGGGCAGAACAGCCCTATTGGGTTTATTTAATGGTTAAATTATTCCCTTTTCTCTGTAATAATAAAACAGTACCTGTACTTGATCCCAACTAAGATATAATTACCCCTTATTGGGGGCAGAACAGCCCTATTGGGTTTATTTAATGGTTAAATGATTCCCTTTTCTCTGTAATAATAAAACAGTACCTGTACTTGATACCAATCAACATACAGAATTAGATGTCAATTAACTGATTGGTGGATGGAGGAAACATACCTAGACTGGGAGACATTATTTAAGCTGTTTCTGGATATATCCAGGTAGCAATTGCAGGGGATGTGGGATATATCCATGTAATTACTGCACGTGTAAATGTGTTATAGTAACGCACCATGTCCCGTGGCACTGCTTGTGTCTTTCCATGGTACCCGCGGAACAGAGGCGGTATTGCTGTAATATTTCTGTACATGCCATAAACTAAATGGTTCCATTTCCCTGTCTATTGGTGTCGGTTTCCTGGATATGCACCGAAACTTGTTGTTTGATCTGTGTGCGACATGCACAACCCACACTTGGTGCAAAACCAACAAAGATCTTCCCATATTCCAGAGCTATAATGATCCCCTAATCTCTTGTAAATGGCTTCAAAGGTCATTCCATGAGCGCCGACATAACGTCAAACACTTTCCATGGCCTCCCCCATCATAAGCCTGGAATGCAAATCACTAACTGGATTCCCATCTTGCCCCAATCGGCCACATATTCTTTGCCTCAACTCTCCAAAAAACCCTCCTTATTAGCAGTTCCAGAAGCAATGAAGTCATTTTGATGATAAAGCAGGACCCATTTCCTTATTATATAATCAATTATTCTGTATTGTTTTGTGTGCTCATCATTTTGTAAGTTTCTGCACAATTACAAAAAATACTGATTTCTTTTAAAACTAAAATAACAGTTTTGTAACTGAAGGACAACCCAGTCTTCTGAAGCGTCTGTCCTTAAGCCTAGAGAATGATCGGAGTCTTTATTAAAGGGGTTGTTCACCTTTACAGCTTACTTTTAGTATATAGACCAGGGGTCCCCAACCTTTCTTACTCAGGAGCCACAGTCAAATGTAAAAAGACTTGGGGAGCAACACAAGCACCATAAAAGTTCATGGAGGTGCCAAATAAGGGCTGTGATTGGCTATTAGGGGCCTCTATGCACCCTATCAGCTTACAGGGGCTTTATTTGGTAGGAAATCTTGTTTTTATTCAACCAAAACTTGCCCCCAAGTCAGGAATTCAAAAATAACTCCCTGGTTTGGGGGAAGTGAGAGCAACACCCAAGGGGTTGGGGAGCAACATGTTCCCCCCGAGCCACTGGTTGGGGATCCCTGATTTAGACAGTGATATTCTGAGACGATTTGCAATTGATCTTTATTTTTTATTATGGTTTTTCAGTTATTTAACTTTTTGTTCAGCTGCTCTTCAGTATGGTTGTTCAGCAATTGGGTTACTAGGGTCTTATTTTCCCTAGCAAATAGGCAGTCATTTCAATAAGGGACTGGAATAAGTATTGTAGATGGACTAAATAGGTAGATAAGTAATAAAGAGTAACAATAACAATACAATTGTAGTCTCACAGAGCAATAGTTATTGGCTGCCGGGCCCATTTGAATGCTGGAAAGGGGTAGAAGAAGAAGGAAAATAACTCAAAAACTATAACGAATAAATAATGAAGACCAATTGCTAATAAAAAGCTATTTTATAACATACATAAAGTTAACTTAAACGTGAACGAGCCCTTTAAGTTGGGCATACACAGTGAGGTAAGGTAATCTTTGCTCAATTTGGCTACTAACTAAATTGTGTTGATCCAATCACTTGTTCTCCAGAACAACGACTGGATCCTTATCGGGGGGCCTACAGAGACCTATCTGAAGAGGACTAAAATTGATCAGATAGGACCTCCCATACATGGGTAGATAACTGGCCAACTTGGTCTGGAGGGACCAGAATGCTTTTGCAATACATAAAAGCTAACATTATGCCAATGAATAATTCTAGCTTTTGGGTATTGCAACTTTTGTGTTCTGAAACCCCCCAGTTATCTGATTGCTTGGCTTGTTGACCCTTGCAACCAGACATCTCTTTGAATGCCAGAATGAATGATGAGCAGAAAAACACCTGAAATGAAAGAAAAGTAACTTATAAAAAGCAAAAGACATTGCAAAGTTGCTATAACATCCATCTAGAACTACCTTCCCTCATCTTGTGCTCTACAGAACCATACAAATCTGAACAATGAAATGGATACATTGATGACAAACTGTGCTGCCAAAGATTCCTTACCTACAGAACTAAAATATCATTGGGAGCACTAAAAGGAAATAACACAGATACTGTATATTTTCATACAGGTTTATGCTTTTCCTTATATTAAGATATTAGGGGCATATTGTTATATCCCTGGGGCCCCCCAGCAAAGTATATTTCTGGGCCAGCTACCATGAAAGCAAAGGTTCAGATCTTTGCTTGATTTGACTACAAAGGTGCGGGACAAATTGTGTTGATCCAATCACTTGTTCTCCAGAACAAATGATTGGATCCTTATCGGGGGGCCTACAGAGACCTATCTGGAGAAGACTAAAATTGATCAGATAGGACCTCCCATACATGGGTAGATAACCGGCCAACTTGGTCTGGAGACACCAAAATGCTAGCTTTTGCAATACAGTTATAGGACCCGTTATCCAGAATGTTCGGGACCAAGGTATTCCGGATAAGGGGTCTTTCCGTAATTTGAATCTCCATACCTTATGTCTACTAAAAAAATCAATTAAACATTAAATAAACCCAATAGGGCTGTTCTGCCCCAATAAGGGGTAATTATATCTTAGTTGGGATCAAGTACAGGTACTGTTTTATTATTACAGAGAAAAGGGAATCATTTAACCATTAAATAAACCCAATAGGGCTGTTCTGCCCCCAATAAGGGGTAATTATATCTTAGTTGGGATCAAGTACAGGTACTGTTTTATTATTACAGAGAAAAGGGAATCATTTAACCATTAAAGAAACCCAATAGGGCTGTTCTGCCCCAATAAGGGGTAATTATATCTTAGTTTGGATCAAGTACAGGTACTGTTTTATTGCTACAGAGAAAAAGGGAATCAGTTTTAAAATTCTAAATTATTTGCTTAGAATGGAGTCTATGGGAGATGGGCTTACCGTATTTGGAGCTTTCTGGATAACGGGTTTCCAGATAAGGGATCCCATACCTGTATATAAAAGCTAACATTATTCCAATGAATAATTCTAGCTTTTGGGTATTGCAGAAGGAAGTGAATCATGGACATTAATGGGCCATCTCTCCCCGTCCCCTTGGGGGCTGCTTCTCCAGTATTTGCACCATTGACACCCCATGGGGCAGCTATTTCCCATAATACCCCTTACTGCAGAATGGCATGGCCCAAAAGAACTACTTTTTCCATTTCCCTAGACCTATGAAGCTACGAAGAGAGTAAAACATTATCCAACTCCTGGAAACTGCAGCTCAGAAACATTTTCTACAGTCGGAGGAAGACTTTCTCTGGAATGTACTTTCAAACCTTTGAGAATAGCAGGACATTTTACTAGAAACCAAGAACGTGCTTTTCCTGAAATCCAGAGGTTCATGGGGGAAAAAATACGTCCCTGGGGCCCTTACAATAAGCACATTAGCTTTAGACATCGATGTATTCTGCAAAATGTTACAGAATTCACTTCCCAATATACATTTATTCCTCGTGGTTTATATATTCTGCATTTAAATGGTCTGTAGGGAAGAAAAGCACACGGACAGGCCAGTGGGGCAACCTTGACTGTTCCCTGACCCCCTGCCCGGGGCATGACAGCCTGTGTGCAAACACACGTTAATGTGCGGATCCTTATCAGCCATATTTAAATAGTGAGAGTAGCCAGCTGAGAGCTCTCTCTGTGTGAGATGGTCAATCATTTCATTGTATTTATCTTATCCCCCACAGCCCCCATAGAGATTCCCAGGTAGGTATTGCACAGGGGTAATTAGCAGGGAATAGCCAGCATTCACATTGGGCTGGTTGGTTGGACTGTCTGACAGTGATATCCCAATAATGGGTCATTATACTGACTATTGATGGATTTATAAAGTCGTTAAGATCTGGAGCAGACCTTCTCCTAAAAAGTGGGCGATATTGGGCTAATTGGATCATTTGAACCTAGGGCTAAACCAGGGGTGGGCAAACTACGGCGCGAGGGCCACGTCCGGCCCGTTCGGCTTTTTAATCCGGCCCCCCGACTCCACAAGTCTCATCATGCAAGACTTGGACTGACGAGCGGAGATGGCGTAACGCTGGCCCAGCCCATCTGTCAAACCCTCGGCCATCTGTTAGCCCCTGAGCCAAAAAGTTTGCCCACCCCTGGGATAAACAATAGAATTACAATGGCGGGCATAGCCGCAGTTGGACTGAGGACCACACCAATGAGACAAAAAAGACAGTCCCCGATCTGACGGAAAATCAATCATGGAAAATCAAACCTGCCCAATTGAGATTTGACCAATTTCAGCCAGATATGGGTTGGGTAGGCCCGTCGGGGGTCCCCATACATGGGAAGATAAACTAGCGAATCAGGCTGAAGGACCCAAATCGCCAACTAAAATCTGCCCTTCTTTACTTGTGAATGGATTTCCTTGCTGAATTTAAGAAGAAGTGGAGCCACATAAGCATACAGTTATTTTTATAATAACATGGCCACTGGAGGGCACTATTTCTTTCAACTATATTTAAAGGGGTGGTTCACCTTTAACCTAACTTTTAGTATGTTATAAAATTCATTATTTATTTGTCATAGTTTTTGAATTATTTGCCTTCTTCTTCCAACTCTTTGGAGTTTTTAAATGGGGGTCATTGACCCCGGCAGCCAAATAACTAGTAAAGGCTACAATTTTATTGTTACTTTTTGTAACTTTCTTTTCTCTTCAGCCCTTCCCCTATTCATATACCAGTCTCTCATCCAAGCCACTCCCTGGTTGCTGAGGTAACTTGGACCCTAGCAACCAAATAACCGCTGAAACTCCAAACTGGAGAGCTGTTGAACTGAAAATGAAAACTAAAAAACTACAAATAATACAAAAATGAAGACCAATTGCAAATTGTCTCAGAATATTATTGTGATCAAGTACAGGTACTGTTTTATTATTACAGAGAAAAGGGAATTATTTAACCATGAAATAAACCCAATAGGGCTGTTCTGCCCCCAATAAGGGGTAATTATATCTTAGTTGGGATCAAGTACAGGTACTGTTTTATTATTACAGAGAAAAGGGAATCATTTAACCATGAAATAAACCCAATAGGGCTGTTCTGCCCCCAATAAGGGGTAATTATATCTTAGTTGGGATCAAGTACAGGTACTGTTTTATTATTACAGAGAAAAGGGAATCATTTAACCATGAAATAAACCCAATAGGGCTGTTCTGCCCCCAATAAGGGGTAATTATATCTTAGTTGGGATCAAGTACAGGTACTGTTTTATTATTACTGAGAAAAGGGAATCATTTAACCATTAAATAAACCCAATAGGGCTGTTCTGCCCCCAATAAAGGGTAATTATATCTTAGTTGGGATCAAGTACAGGTACTGTTTTATTATTACAGAGAAAAGGGAATCATTTAACCATGAAATAAACCCAAAAGGGCTGTTCTGCCCCAATAAGGGGTAATTATATCTTAGTTGGGATCAAGTACAGGTACTGTTTTATTATTACAGAAAAAAAGGAAACCATTTTTAAAAATGTGAATTATTTCATTAA
This sequence comes from Xenopus tropicalis, assembly GCF_000004195.4. NCBI lineage: Eukaryota > Metazoa > Chordata > Amphibia > Anura > Pipidae > Xenopus > Xenopus tropicalis. The sequence continues at coordinate 150,698,777 of NC_030681.2, forward strand.
AATGGAGTCTATGGGAGATGGTCTTTCTGTTATTCGGAACTTTCTGGATAAGGGGTCCGATACCTGTAATTAAAGCACATTTCCAATCAAGCTATGCAGTGTCTAGTAATGCAAATACAGATTGGCCCCGCTGTCGTTGACCTTTACATTAGAAGGGTAAATCACTCCTTATTATGATTAAAGTAAAAACTTAGGAACAAAAAAGAAAAAAAAAATCAATTTTACTCGGCGATTCCTTAATGCGGGTCTATTATTTCTGGTTAATTAAAGGCCTGGTATGCCATTAACTTCTTCTCAACAATGTCGTCTTTGCTAATAAAACAAGTCATATTGTGCTGTGGGGCTGCCGTCGGTAGCTCCTTTATCTCCAGCGCTCAATAGCTCTATAGACAGGATTATCTCCAGGTTTGTGATTAATAATTATTTGCTCGCCTTAGTGTAAACTGGTTTGCTATTACTTTTTGTATTGGTTCCATCGGTGTCACACTGTGAAGCTCACTCTATCTTTATTTGCCCTGTTCTGCTTTCCTTCAATCAGGCGACAGAATCACCCAGTATGGAAATACAGGCCCTTCCCTTGATAGAGCTAATCTAACAATAGGCAAAGATTTAAGGGGAAACTTCAGCTTTCAAGCCCCATATGACACAGAAACCCCTAATATCCCTATCACTGACATCTGTTCCTTCAAAAACTATGAATAAATCCCATGTTTATATGATAAGATCCAGCTGCAAAACTCTTCTTCTTTTTCTGCATCATTTATAATCCTAGCAGGGGAGGAGGTACTAAAACATTCTTTAATGGATGAATATGGCAAAGTTGCTTGAAATTATGTTTACTTTTAAAAAAGTTTAAGTTGTGTTTGGGTGCAGTTCCCCTTTAAGTCCCTAGCAAAAAATGACAAACTTTCTATAGGTACCTCTTTGGGGGTTCCGTTTGGAACAAGAGTGGTAGACAAACACACAGCTATATTAGTCGCCCGTGATAATGAAGATTTGTCGCGGGGAAGCTTATCTCCCCGTCTGCCACTGCCCTAAGGGTGAAGACACACGGAGCTACTTAGTAGCAGCTACTTGCCATGGCTACTAAACCCCAGAAAATCCCCTGCCATAGACAATACTGAGAATTGCTTCTGCTAAACTCATGTAGAGACAATTATCAGTAAAGGATCAGCATTGTCTATTTTAATTGCCGCGACAAGTAGCTGCTACTGGTAGCTCTGTGTGTCTTCACCCTAAGGGCAAAAACACACTGAGCTACTAGTAGCAGCAACTTTTTCACAGCTGCTAAACTCCAGAAAATACCCTACCATAGACAATACTGAGAATTGCCTCTGCTAAAACACACGTAGAGACAATTATCAGTAAATGAGCAGCATTGTCTATTTTAGTAGCCACGACAAGTAGCTGCTACTAGTAGCTCTGTGTGTAATAAAAGCTGCCTGCTCTGTCCTTTTGGGCCAAGTTGGCAGCTCATTGGCCTGTGTATGGGGCCTGCCCTACTGCGATCTGGCCAAAAATCAGCAGGTATTAACCGGGCGAGTTTGATGAGGACTGCATCAGTGCGTTGATGGTCCTTTGAAGGGTCGGACTGGGGGGTGCAGGGGCCACCGGGGCTTCTGCCTCAGGGGCCCCTGCACCCCCCAATGACCCCCGCCGCCTTCACTGTCCCCACCCCCCCCCAGAGGCCCCCAACACCCTCCGGCCCACTCTCCCAAGCGCTCCTAAAAGAAACTTACCTGCAGCCCATCGGGGGAGGGAGACGGCGGATCGTGGGAGCTCCCTGGGGGGGCGTTAAATCTGGGCTGGAGCCCACCAGGTTTTTTCCCGGTATCCTGGTAGCCCAGTCCCATGCTGGTCCTTTGCTGGCAGCTGCAATGGTAGCCATTATGATCTTATCGCTGCCCACGGGTGGGCCAAGGTGAGCAAATATGGGAGATCACCCTCCATGATACAATAAGGGGCAGATTAATCAGAATTCGTTTCTTTTTTCTTGCAGAATTGTGTCGCAGTATCGAAGTATCATTTGCCGCTCCAATTCTCTCCATTATGACTGGGAATTGTGCAACATCCCATAGATTTTAATGTTTACTAAACACTAGAATTCTCCATCATTTGTCAAGAACATGAAGAGACTGCAATATTTCAATTGAGTTGCTGTACCCACTGCTTGGACCAAGGTTGGCACTTCACACTTTATTTTACATTTTGCATTTATATTATGATACATAGGGATAAACACATTTTTCCCCTGATACAGTTTCGCTGTGAAATCCCCATTTTCACCAGTGAAAAGACAGAAAAAATATATCAAAATATGTCTTCTTTTTGTGCCAGAAAGATGCTTATTGACTCCATTGGGTCTGACACAAGAAAAATCACAGAGAAAAAAAGAGAATGAAAGAAACTCCCATTGACTCCAATGCATTTGGCTAAATTTCAGCTATTTTTTTAATGCAGATTTGTCTGTGAAGCAAAACAGAGCAGCTTTGCTCATCACTAATGATATTTTTTATTCATCAATGTGACAATTAAATATTTTAGAAAAATAATCTTAATGAATATATTTCTAAGACTTTCCATTTCTCTTCCAATAATTTCCCCATTTGAAATCTTTCCATTTGTAGTATATCTAATAAATGGTGAGGCTTTTTTCCCAAGAAATCTCATCTTAAATCTGCTGAACTTTTTCTTTATATCTTTTCTATATCAGCCTCCGTCTTTTTAACCCATCCACACCCACTGCGCTCTCTCACCTTAACCCTTTCTATCCCGCTGCCCCTTCCCGCTGGAACTCTATCCCTGAATCCCTCCGTAGGGAACACTCACCCACTCTCTTTAAGGTAAAACTCAGATGTACCTTCTGGAGCACTAAAACATTATCTTGCCCAGTCCTGCGCTTAAGGGCAAATGCCCATACCTGGTGCCTCTTACCTTCCAATTTGTGCCTGTATGTTACCCAACCACTTAGATTGTAAGCTCTACAGGGCAGGGACCTCCTTCCTACTGTGTCTCATACCACATGGCACTTACTCCCTGTGTATTTATACTTATTTATTGTATTTATTATAACACTTGCCCTCCCTGTGTGTAATTGTGTATATTGTAAGATTGTACAGAGCTGCGTACCCTTGTGGCGCTTCATAAATAAAGTTATACATACATACATACATACATACATACATACACACATACATACATACATACATACATATATACATACATACATACATATATACATACATACATATCAGACCCCCATGCAGTGTTCGACAAGTAATAAAGGTCAAGTCACAAAAATGTTGGTAAAGGAAAAGGTCGTATTTGCGCCGATCTATTCACAGACTCCGTCATTTTTCAATTTTCAAAAAATGACGTTTAAAAGTGGGTGTGGCTTATTTTGTGTCGTATGTACCACCATAACGAAAATGTCGGGGAAAATTGCGAGTAGGTTCTTTTGGTTTAAGTCTGAGAGTTAGAGAGAACTTTTTTTGACACACAAACGACATTATCACAGTTCACTAATGACAATTTTTTACCATGTCTACAACAAATCCATAAAACTATGATCCCTTTTGTTGACTTGGATTAGCACTGAATTTCCACATTTCGCCACAGGCGGATTGTTTTACGAAACAGGTGCGAAAATTAGCTGCGGAAAAATTCACTGCACAACAAGAAAAAAAGTTGTGCACACTTTAAAAAATGACACGCAACAATTATTCTTGTTGTGCATCATTTTTTGAAGCGTGCACAGCAATTTTTTTGATGCGTCATTTCTAGCGATGAGCAAATTTTTTCACCAGGCATAGATTCGCCATTGGAGAATTGTTTCTCTAAACTCACCACCGAAAAATTCACGGTTGAATCAAAAAAGGGCACAGTCGTGTAAAAAACAGCACGGTCACGTCAAAATGGGCGTGGGCGACAACAAAAGACTAGGGCAAAAAAAAAATCGCGCGACAAACATGTTTCGCGACTTTTGCTGTTGTTTGCCGAATTTTTTGACAAAGCGAAACGGGACAGATTTGCTCGTCACTAGTCATTTCCCATGTTTTGTGGATTTTTCGCAGGGCAGATTCACTCATCGCTACTTTTTACAATTTGGTGACTGACACTTTAAGAACTTTGTACTAACTAACACTTTCGCAAATTCCCCCTATAGAATTAGCCGTCTTATCCTGTGCTACAGAATAGAGAGGTGAGCATTTTCTGTGCCTTGTAGTAATGAGCGGATTTCTTTACCAGGCATGGATTCACAGCGAAATTTCGCATTTTGCCGTCGACAATTTTTTCACGAAACTGCAGCAAAAATATTCAGGAAGACAATAAAGTCGCCAAGAAAAAATGTCGCTGAGACATAAAGTCACCACAACAAAATGCCTATTGACTTTAATGCATACGGAATAAGAAAAAATTACATGTAAACACAGGGTCAGACTGGGCCGCTGGGACATCGGGAAAAAACCCAGCCGACCGTCAGGTGGGGGACCCTGAGGGGGGGTTAGGGAGGCGCAGCGGGGGTCCCTGCAGGGTGGGCCCTGCACCCCCCAGTCAGACCCTGTGTAAACATGTTACATGTGAAAATTATCATGCATAAAAAAAGTCGCCTATTGAATTTTGGCGTTTCGTGAATTTTTTAAAAGTTTTGCACATTTTTCTGCAAAGCTGAATGGGACAGATTCGCTCATCGTTAGTGCCTTGGCTTTACTTCATCATATTAGCAAATAAGCCCTGACTGAGCCACAGATTTCCATAACTATCACCTCCCTGGATCTAACTGGCTCCAAAGCCTCGGCTTCCTAATTTCTAATAGCTGCAGTATATTGCTAGTAAGCGCTAAAAGGCAAATGTTGACACAATGACGCAACCTCGCCAGTCGTCATGTGTTTTTGCATGTACACGTCGCGCTTATCTACAACTACTAAATGCTTTTAAAGAAAGAAGTCTTTTGTAATGTCTTCGCTTGGTATCCTGTGATTAATCATAACGCCATTATATTTGCCAATTAATACTGCACCCCCTGCGTGGGCTTCTCATAGGTCCTATGTAATTCATTATATTCAGCATTAGGTCTCTTCAATATGAATCACAATTTGCTTTGGCTTTTTTGAAAATATTCTAACTTGTGTTTGTAATTGCTAAAAATATCTACCGGTAAATATCAATGATTGAAAAATAATCACAATTTTTGGGACTTATTTTTTTATTTCTAGAAAAAATTAAATTCTTAAAAAAAATTAAATGGAAATCATGTAGGACAAAAAGCACTTCAAAGTAGGGAATAGAACTGTATATTCTAGAACTATATCAAGTACAGGTACTGTTTTATTATTACAGAGAAAAGGGAATCATTTAACCATTAAATAAACCCAATAGGGCTGTTCTGCCCCCAATAAGGGGTAATTATATCTTAGTTGGGATCAAGTACAGGTACTTTTTTATTATTACAGAGAAAAGGGAATCATTTAACCATTAAATAAACCCAATAGGGCTGTTCTGCCCCCAATAAGGGGTAATTATATCTTAGTTGGGATCAAGTACAGGTACTGTTTTATTATTACAGAGAAAAGGGAATCATTTAACTATGAAATAAACCCAATAGGGCTGTTCTGCCCCCAATAAGGGGTAATTATATCTTAGTTGGGATCAAGTACAGGTACTGTTTTATTATTACAGAGAAAAGGGAATCATTTAACCATTAAATAAACCCAATAGGGCTGTTCTGCCCCAATAAGGGGTAATTATATCTTAGTTGGGATCAAGTACAGGTACTGTTTTATTATTACAGAGAAAAGGGAATCATTTAACCATGAAATAAACCCAATAGGGCTGTTCTGCCCCCAATAAGGGGTAATTATATCTTAGTTGGGATCAAGTACAGGTACTGTTTTATTATTACAGAGAAAAGGGAATCATTTAACCATGAAATAAACCCAATAGGGCTGTTCTGCCCCCAATAAGGGGTAATTATATCTTAGTTGGGATCAAGTACAGGTACTGTTTTATTATTACAGAGAAAAGGGAATCATTTAACCATGAAATAAACCCAATAGGGCTGTTCTGCCCCCAATAAGGGGTAATTATATCTTAGTTGGGATCAAGTACAGGTACTGTTTTATTATTACAGAGAAAAGAGAATCATTTAACCATGAAATAAACCCAATAGGGCTGTTCTGCCCCCAATAAGGGTAATTATATCTTAGTTGGGATCAAGTACAGGTACTGTTTTATTATTACAGAGAAAAGAGAATCATTTAACCATGAAATAAACCCAATAGGGCTGTTCTGCCCCCAATAAGGGGTAATTATATCTTAGTTGGGATCAAGTACAGGTACTGTTTTATTATTACAGAGAAAAGGGAATCATTTAACCATGAAATAAACCCAATAGGGCTGTTCTGCCCCCAATAAGGGGTAATTATATCTTAGTTGGGATCAAGTACAGGTACTGTTTTATTATTACAGAGAAAAGAGAATCATTTAACCATGAAATAAACCCAATAGGGCTGTTCTGCCCCCAATAAGGGGTAATTATATCTTAGTTGGGATCAAGTACAGGTACTGTTTTATTATTACAGAGAAAAGGGAATCATTTAACCATTAAATAAACCCAATAGGGCTGTTCTGCCCCCAATAAGGGGTAATTATATCTTAGTTGGGATCAAGTACAGGTACTGTTTATTATTACAGAGAAAAGGGAATCATTTAACCATGAAATAAACCCAATAGGGCTGTTCTGCCCCCAATAAGGGGTAATTATATCTTAGTTGGGATCAAGTACAGGTACTGTTTTATTATTACAGAGAAAAGGGAATCATTTAACCATGAAATAAACCCAATAGGGCTGTTCTGCCCCCAATAAGGGGTAATTATATCTTAGTTGGGATCAAGTACAGGTACTGTTTTATTATTACAGAGAAAAGGGAATCATTTAACCATGAAATAAACCCAATAGGGCTGTTCTGCCCCCAATAAGGGGTAATTATATCTTAGTTGGGATCAAGTACAGGTACTGTTTTATTATTACAGAGAAAAGAGAATCATTTAACCATGAAATAAACCCAATAGGGCTGTTCTGCCCCCAATAAGGGGTAATTATATCTTAGTTGGGATCAAGTACAGGTACTGTTTTATTATTACAGAGAAAAGAGAATCATTTAACCATGAAATAAACCCAATAGGGCTGTTCTGCCCCCAATAAGGGGTAATTATATCTTAGTTGGGATCAAGTACAGGTACTGTTTTATTATTACAGAGAAAACACATTCAGTTATCAGTCACATGTGGCCCCCAAAACACCACGTTAACATGCCTGATGTAAAGGATAATATAACGTACTGTGTTCTCTCAAATAATGAAACAGTAAAAATTTCTCTTACCCCAGTAATATGGGCTATAAGTGGGGGGGATCCCAATAAATATCATCTTTGGAATTTCAGTAGTTTCCAGTTATGTAACACATCCTATTTATTGTCAAAAGGGTTTAGATTATCTGTGTTTTGACGCGCTGCCCCATTGTTTGCAGTTAGCTGGGGTAGATGCACGTGGTATTGGAGCCGGCCCATTTGACCCACAGCAGGACTCTTTGGGATTTTTTTCCACCCTAATTTCTTGATAAGCTCAGAGCAAAGTCCTCTCTGGCTTTGGGCAAGGACAGCAAACAAGATCAGGATGGTGCTGATATTCATTCATAGGTCAGCATGCCTGCTCCGCTCAGTGGCCTTTCACACAGCGATCAATACGCTCGGAGGTCTCTTGGAAGCAGCAAGAACCCAACCAGGGGTCAACTAAATATTAAGCAACTCCATATCTTTATCAGGTCTATGAACACAAGTGTATACATAATATTATTTATCTGCTGAATGACTGCTCACAATGGAAACAGGAGGGGTGTGACTTTCTCGTGGGTACTTGGCCCCCATGTGTACTGATGGGCTTGAAGGGCAGTCTATCAATACTCTCTGTGAAGGCCAAGCCTTATGGACCAGCTGCTGAGCCGTGCCTCTTTCTCTATAGTGTTTGGGAAGTTAGTAGGACAATCTGCGACCTGAAATCCGCGGGTCATAATAACTACTGTACCTACGGTGGGCTTCCTACATTATTACAGATTATTCTTGATTAAACAGTTAAATAGTCTGGGTCTTCTTTTCTTTATTGAGAGGCCAATAAGCATTTTCACAATGTTCACTTCTGTGCATTAATACAAATATATAGACGGAAGGTTTAGTGCAGGCATTAATCTATGCACTCGCACTTACCTGCAGCTGGGTAGATAGTAGGAAAGTATCCTCTACTGCAGGGATCTCCAACCTTTTATACCCGTGAGCCACATTTAAATGGAAAAAGTGTCCTGGGAGCAACACAAGCATGGAAAATGTTACTGGGGTGCCAATAAGAGCTATAATTTTCTAACTGGTAGCCCCTATGTGGACTGGCAGCCTATAGAAGGCTCTGTTTAGCTTTACACTGGATTTTATGCAATCAACACTTGCCTCCAAGCCAGGAATTACAAAATGAGCCCCTGCTTTGAGGGCACTGAGAGCAACATCCAAGGGGTTGGTGAGCAACATGTTGCTCACGAACCACTGGTTGGGGATCACTGCTCTACTGACTCTGTTATAGGAAAACTACACCCCCAGAATGAATACGTAACCAACAGATATTTAATATCATATTAAGTGACATATTAAAGAATCTCCCCAAACTGGAATATATATATCAGTAAATATTGCCCTTTTACATCCTTTCCCTTGAGCCACCATTTAGTGATGGGCTGTGTGCTCCCTCAGAGATCAGCTGACAGGAAGTGATGCAGCTCTAACTGTAACAGGAAGTAGTGTGGGAGCAAAAGGCAGAACTCTGCCCATTCATTGGCTGATGGTGCCTAGCATGTATGTGTGCCTTGGCTTGTTTGTGTGCACTGTGACTCCTATGATCCCAGGGGGCGGCCCTTAGTACATAAAATGGCAGTTTCCTATTTATGATTACCCAATGGCACATACTGCTAAACAAGTATATTTATATGAAAATGGTTTATTTAGATGAAACAGGGTTTTACGTATGAGCTGTTTATGCAATATATTTGTATAGAGACCTACATTGTTTGGGGTATAGTTTTCCTATTTTCAAAATCATGTTGAATCTATGACATTAATTTCTGTGTTTCTTGTAAAGCCAGTGTATGTACGTAATTCCTCTGAAACACGTGAGATTTTGGAACTGAAATTCTAGCAAACTGTATAACATGAGAAGGCAAGGCCACAAAGGCCCGGGCCTAGGGCGGCAATAAATTAGGGGCAGCATGCCGCCCAGACGCACCGAGGTTTTGTACCCATACAGAGCAGTGGGGACTTCTCCCCACTGCTCCGTATGAGTTTAAATGGGCGCCTGTGTGCGCACGGGGGGGCGCGTAGTAAACATTTGTGATTTTGAAATGTTTAGTTAACTTTTTTTGGCAACAAAGAATCGGCAGGTTTGATCTGTCGAGTACCATTGAGTCCTGTGAAGACTTGAAGTTAATTCCATAATTGTTTTCTATTTCACAGATTATCAAGGGGAAGTTAATCCCCTCATTATTTTCTATTTCACCCAGTTTTAAGGAAAAATTATTCCCCTCATTGATTTCTGTTTCATCCAGTTTCAAGGGGAAACTAATCCCCTCATTGTTTTCTGTTTCATCCATTTTCAAGGGGAAGCTAATCCCCTCATTGTTTTCTGTTTCATCCATTTTCAAGGGGAAGTTAATCCCCTCATTGTTTTCTGTTTCATCCAGCTTCAAGGGGAAGTTCATCCCATCATTGTTTTCTGTTTCATCCAGCTTCAAGGGGAAGCTAATCCCCTCATTGTTTTCTGTTTCATCCAGCTTCAAGGGGAAGCTAATCCCCTCATTGTTTTCTGTTTCATCCAGCTTCAAGGGGAAGCTAATCCCCTCATTGTTTTCTGTTTCATCCAGTTTCAAGGGGAAGTTAATCCCCTCATTGTTTTCTGTTTCATCCAGTTTCAAGGGGAAGTTAATCCCCTCATTGTTTTCTGTTTCATCCAGTTTCAAGGGGAAGTTAATCCCCTCATTGTTTTCTGTTTCATCCAGCTTCAAGGGGAAGCTAATCCCCTCATTGTTTTCTGTTTCATCCATTTTCAAGGGGAAGCTAATCCCCTCATTGTTTTCTGTTTCATCCAGTTTCAAGGGGAAACTAATCCCCTCATTGTTTTCTGTTTCATCCATTTTCAAGGGGAAGCTAATCCCCTCATTGTTTTCTGTTTCATCCAGCTTCAAGGGGAAGCTAATCCCCTCATTGTTTTCTGTTTCATCCAGTTTCAAGGGGAAGCTAATCCCCTCATTGTTTTCTATTTCATCCAGTTTCTTGAGAATGAGCGCCAATGCTCCTAAAATGGCTGCTGGAGCAATTCCTGTTTGGGAAAAATAAAGAGGATTCATGAAAACGCAAATTTAAATTTTTTTTACAATACTTTTGGCTCATTTATACCATGCCGAATTTATACGACTTTGAAGGCCAGAAAACAAACAAACTTTAGTTAATCAGCCCTGCAGACAAAATGCCTCAGCATTTGATAAATCTGACCATAAATCTACAAAAAAGTTTTATATAGTCACATGTAAGTTAGTGGAACAGAAAGCTTTACTATACCTGAGTAAAGAGCCCTAGAAGCTCCCTCTAAGAGGGAGAGGGGTGGGGGAAAGGGAGATAGGAGACAACTGAGCAGACTCATGCCCCAAACCTGAAGGAGCCCTAAAGGAGAGAAAGTCTGACACAGAACATGTTTACAAAAAAGGAGACAAGGAATCCTGTGTTTCTTTTGATAGAGGACTCAGTGCAGCGTTTCTGTGAGTGCTTATGGCTGTATTTACACAGACCTTTCTGATAAAGCTTACTGAGTTTTTACCTTTCCTTCTCCTTTAAACATCCTGTTGGGACAAAGACTGCATTGTCTCGTTGATGGGGTCCTTTCCCAACAGCCTACATTGGCCTTCATTATGATCCAGTTTGTTGGCCCAACGATTGGATCAGCCTGATATGGCCCAGCACATAGGCAGCCATGTTGGTGACCTCGCCAAACGAGGCGACATACAGGTGTATGGCCACCTTAAGGGTAAATTCACATCGATCCATCTTAGTTGTTTTATCTCCAAACGTTTTCTCAAGGAAAAGCAACAAGGACTAAATGCCAGGAACTGTTTCTGAGAATAATCAACAAGAAGTACGTGATAATGACACATATAGGTGTTTATGTGGGTGCCGTAACCATGACAACTGTCATGCACTTTTCTCAGAAACTGTTCCGGCTACATTATCTGCCCCAGGAGAAGTTGCTAAGACAAACGGCCCCATGCGTTATTGATCATTTTTTATGTGATAGCGTATAATCAATACCTCACTGCAGTAAACTCTCTAGGTCCATCATAAAATAAATGACATTTGAACATGCACTGTACTTTGTTATGTTGACTTTGTGTAGCCAAGCATTAGTGTCTAGGGTCTGAAAAACACTATGAACAACCTATGTGTTTGCTTCACTAAGGAAAGGGATACTGTCATGGGAAACCATGTTTTTTTTTTTACAAACCATCAGTTAATAAAGCTTCTCCAGCAGAATCCTGCATTGTAATCTGTTTTTCCCATGGGGCTAGCCATATTCTTCATTTCCCAGGGTGCCACAGCCATATGACCTGTACTCCTGATAAACTTCACGCACACTTTACTGCTGCGCTGCAAGTTGGAGTAATATCTCCGCCCCCCCCAACAGCCGATCAGCAGAACAATGGGAGCAAGATAGCAGCTCCCAGTAGGTATCAGAATAGCACTCAATAGTAAGAAATCCAAGTCCGGCTTGGGACTCCTCCAGTTACATGGGAGTAGGAGAAACAATAGGTTAGCTGAAAGCAGTTCTAATGTGTAGCGCTGGCTGAAAGCTCAGACTCAGGCACACTTTACTGCTGCGCTGCAAGTTGGAGTGATATCCCCCCCTCCCCCCCAGCAGCCGATCAGCAGAACAATGGGAAGGGAGCAAGATAGCAGCTCCCAGTAGGTATCAGAATAGCACTCAATAGTAAGAAATCCAAGTCCGGCTTGGGACTCCTCCAGTTACATGGGAGTAGGAGAAACAATAGGTTAGCTGAAAGCAGTTCTAATGAGTAGCGCTGGCTGAAAGCTCAGACTCAGGCACAAGGCACTGAGATGGCGCCTACACACCAATATTACAGCTACAAATACATTTGTTGGTTCAAGAATAAAAGGTTAAATGGCAGAGGGAATTATTTGCTGTGTAACAGTTTCATTTAGAATCCCTACATGTACCTATGCTGTGTGCTAAATCCACAAAACCCCATGTTATTGGGTGCTCCTATCAGCTTCAGCCAAGTAGGTCTAAATTGGGAATTCAGCTGCTCAGGTTTCTTGTGTGTTGGTCAATGGACCAGTAAGAAGAAAATTATTTGGACTTGATATAATTTTGTAATTGTTTTTGCTATAAAGTGTGAGGGCTGTTTGTGTATTGTATTGTGTTGGGCGATATCTTTCATCTGCTTCCTAGACTTCTCCCTACCCATTAAATATTTTCATTTATCCGGCTCATGATACATCAGGTTGTGGTAGTTCTGAGTCAACTGGACTTGCAAAGTGACAAAGCACCTCTATATAAACACATGGTCCAACATATGCAGCCAAGAAGCCTATCTATGGTTGGGACAAGGATCATGTTCTGGACAGAGGAGACGACTGGTTTGAAAGAGGCATTAAACCAATTACCTAAAGGGGGGAGGAGGTGTCACTAGAAAACATGTTTTTTACAAAATGCATCAGTTAATAGAGCTGCTCCAGCAAAATCTTGCATTCAAATCCATTTTTACAAAAAACATATTCTTAGTTTCCCAGCTGCCCCGAGCCATGTGACTTGTGCCCTAAAAACTTCAGTCTCTCTTTACTGCTGCACTGCAAGTTGGAGTAATGTCACCCCCCTTCCTTCCCTTTCCCTCTCCTGCAGCCTGTCAGCAAACAAGTGGGAAGGTAACAAGATAAAAAAGCCCCATGACACCTGTGCTGCTAAAAATGCTGCCATTCCCCACCTAGTGGTAGATGTGAGTATAGCACCTAATAGGAAAACGCCCAAGTCCGGCCATGACTCCAGTTACACTGAGTAGAAAATACAATAGGGTATTGTTAAGTGCTGCCTTTTTCTGGAAGTTTTCTAAAAGAACAGGAACAGGCACAATGCATTGAGAAGGCATCTACGCACCAATATTATAACTAAAAAAAACAATTTATTGGTTTAAGAAAAATAGGGAAGCAATGTACACAGTGGGGCTTAATTAGTAACACAGGGCAAATTTGCACATATGCAGTAACCCGTAGCAACCAATTAATGATTGTTTTTTTTCAGTCAGATGCAGTTTGAACAAAGAAAGCAAACATTTGATTGGTTGACATGGGTTACTGCTTGGGGCAAATTTTCCCAGTTTATATAAATGAGCCCCAGTGTAATTTAGCAATAAAAAACACACACAGAATCCCATTACGTTGGAACAACCATTTCTAAACAATGGGTGGAGCTGCACCAGCACCGCCATATACAATGGCATTGTAACACCTTTAACTTGATGCTTTTATAACAATTCCCACCTCCAGTCCAGACAATTAACACTTGTCTCAACAAGTCTCTTGGCAACATGACAACGGGATTACGGTAATTTTATAACCAATTACATCTCTAGTTATTTTAGCACCTGCTTTAGGGCGAAGACACACAGAGCTACTAAGTAGCAGCTACTTGTCACGGCTACTAAAGCCCAGAAAATCCCCTGCCATAGACAGTACTGAGAATTGCCTCTGCTAAAACACACGTAGAGACAATTATCAGTAATCAGTACAATTATCAGTTATCAGTTTCTGTAGCCATGACAAGTAGCTGCTACTAGTAGCTCCGTGTGTCTTCACCCTATAGCACCATGATGACTGGATTATGGTAATGGTATTACCGTTTAATGGCACATAGGGAGCACGAGAGTGGTGGTTGCCATTCAGGTTAATGGGAGGCAGCATGGGTGGTTTTGGGGTGCAAATTCTGGTGGAAATACATTGGCAGAGAAAACCACTGGCATACCATTAACCTAACTGAGCAAGAATCACACACAGTGCAGTCACATTCTGCTCATCATTTCCAACAATAAGTCTACAAACTTTTGCACTGCGCAGCTCTCATTGACTTCTACAGGAACTCACCAGCTTTTGGATGCAAACATTTCATATTTGAGATAACTGTATATACTCGAGTATAATCCTAGTTTTTCAGCACCCAAAATGTGCTGAAAAAGTCACCCTCGGCTTATACTCGAGTCGGGTGCCATGGGTCCCTCTAGACTAGCACCCTGTGTCCTTTGTGTGCAAATTAGGCCACCCGCAACCAGACCCTCCAGTGCCCTGGCCTAGGCTCCCACTAGCAATACTTATTTCCCCTTACATCTCCTCCGGGACCGAGTCTGCTGCCAGTTTGCCAATGTGCAATGAGTATGGGGTAGCACTCATATTGTTTTTGTTGACCCTCTTCTCTGCTTACAGAGCTAGTTTACTGTTTTTCTTTGAAATAAATATTTAAAAACATATACCCCACTGATGCCTCAATTAATGTCATTTTATTGGTATTTATTTTGATTATTAAAACTTAGCAGTAGCTGCTGCATTTCCCACCCTAGGCTTATACTCGAGTCAATACGTTTTTCCAGTTTTCTTAGGTAAAGTGGTTCGGGGGGCAACATGTTCCTCACTGTCCCCTTTGATGTTGCCCCCCGAGTCACTGATTAGGGATCACTGGCCAATAGAATCAATGGAGATTTAGTGCTCAGCAGTCTCAGTTGACCATCCATGGGTCGATCTTCAGATCATGTGACCATACAGTTTCAGGTTGGCTGATGACCCCCCCATACATAAACAAATTCACATTTGGAAACCTTTATGGAGGACCCATATGCACACAACCAACCCAGTAGGGAATAAAGTCTGCCCGGACACAAATCAATTGGTCGCCTTTAGTTTCACATGTAGACATTTTATTTCATCAGGGGAGAAAATGTTCTGGCCCGAGTGGGGGGGGGGGGGGGGATGCTGACCCCCGGCTTGGCTGTTGTTTCTGGAATTCCCTATCACCTCATGACTGGACTGAGAGAATGGGAGACAATGGGATTTGACATCAAGCTCGGCTATCAGGAGCCTGCCTTATCCAAACGATGTTTTTCTATTAGCCCAACACTCCATTGTGCATCTTCTTATCAGCAGAAATGTTGATGTAATGCCTGGCTTGGAAGTGCTCGTGTATCCCACTAACTTGCACATTTCACTCATGTTTGGGCGCTGCCGGGAGGGAATGCTGGGAGAGCGCTTATCTGGCTTCTCACAAGAAATATTTGGGGGTGGGGTGCTGATATGGACCTGCGATGAGAGTAATGATTATTAACCATTAGCGAACCTTCTCCTGCTTCCCAGCCCCTGAGGCTGCTGGTCATAAATCAAAGTGTCGGTAGATGAGCAGCAACATCACAAAATGAAAATAATTCATGTGGATTGATGGATCAAACATTTTCTAGTCCGGATTGAGTGGTTCAAACACAGGCCACCCATTCAGTCTGCGTCCCGCTCTATTATAGGGCACATATTCATGCCATGACCCAACTCTGCAACATTAGGCCATCACATAGCAGCAGTCACATCTTGCTTTATGGCTGACACACTACCTATGTCGTTCTAAAATCATTATTATAGCAAGGTTGCTTTTAGGCTGGGGCCAGAGGGGATGTAATTTATTTTGTATTTATTTGTATTTTGTATTTATTTTCTGGGATTTATATAGCACCGACACATGTTACACAGCACATTACAGAGATGATACAACAGTCACTGCCCCAGTGAGCTTACAATCTAAGGTCCCTATCACATTCCCATCAGTGCCTGCCCCAGTGAGCTTACAATCTAAGGTCCCTATCCCATTCCCATCAGTCCCTGCCCCAGTGAGCTTACAATCTAAGGGCCCTATCACATTCCTATTAGTCCCTGCCCCAGTGAGCTTACAATCTAAGGTCCCTATCCCATTCCCATCAGTCCCTGCCCCAGTGAGCTTACAATCTAAGGTCCCTATCACATTCCCATCAGTCCCTGCCCCAGTGAGCTTACAATCTAAGGTCCCTATCACATTCCCATCAGTCCCTGCCCCAGTGGAGCTTACAATCTAAGGTCCCTATCCCATTCCCATCAGCCCCTGCCCCAGTGGAGCTTACAATCTAGGGCCTCTATCCCATTCCCATCAGCCCCTGCCCCAGTGAGCTTACAATCTAGGGCCTCTATCCCATTCCCATCAGCCCCTGCCCCAGTGAGCTTACAATCTAAGGTCCCTATCACATTCCCATCAGTCCCTGCCCCAGTGGAGCTTACAATCTAAGGTCCCTATCACATTCCCATCACTCCCTGCCCCAGTGGAGCTTACAATCTAAGGTCCCTATCACATTCACATCAGTCCCTGCCCCAGTGGAGCTTACAATCTAAGGTCCCTATCACATTCCCATCAGTCCCTGCCCCAGTGGAGCTTACAATCTAAGGTCCCTATCCCATTCACATCAGTCCCTGCCCCAGTGGAGCTTACAATCTAAGGTCCCTATCACATTCCCATCACTCCCTGCCCCAGTGGAGCTTACAATCTAAGGTCCCTATCACATTCACATCAGTCCCTGCCCCAGTGAGCTTACAATCTAAGGTCCCTATCACATTCCCATCACTCCCTGCCCCAGTGGAGCTTACAATCTAAGGTCCCTATCACATTCACATCAGTCCCTGCCCCAGTGGAGCTTACAATCTAAGGTCCCTATCACATTCCCATCAGTCCCTGCCCAGTGAGCGTACAATCTAAGGTCCCTATCCCATTCCCATCAGTCCCTGCCCCAGTGAGCTTACAATCTAAGGTCCCTATCACATTCCCATCAGCCCCTGCCCCAGTGAGCTTACAATCTAAGGTCCCTATCCCATTCCCATCAGTCCCTGCCCCAGTGAGCTTACAATCTAAGGGCCCTATCACATTCCCATCAGTCCCTGCCCCAGTGAGCTTACAATCTAAGGTCCCTATCACATTCCCATCAGTCCCTGCCCCAGTGGAGCTTACAATCTAAGGTCCCTATCCCATTCCCATCAGCCCCTGCCCCAGTGGAGCTTACAATCTAGGGCCTCTATCCCATTCCCATCAGCCCCTGCCCCAGTGAGCTTACAATCTAGGGCCTCTATCCCATTCCCATCAGCCCCTGCCCCAGTGAGCTTACAACCTAAGGTCCCTATCACATTCCCATCAGTCCCTGCCCCAGTGGAGCTTACAATCTAAGGTCCCTATCACATTCCCATCAGTCCCTGCCCCAGTGGAGCTTACAATCTAAGGTCCCTATCACATTCCCATCAGTCCCTGCCCCAGTGGAGCTTACAATCTAAGGTCCCTATCACATTCCCATCAGTCCCTGCCCCAGTGGAGCTTACAATCTAAGGTCCCTATCACATTCCCATCAGTCCCTGCCCCAGTGGAGCTTACAATCTAAGGTCCCTATCCCATTCACATCAGTCCCTGCCCCAGTGGAGCTTACAATCTAAGGTCCCTATCACATTCCCATCAGTCCCTGCCCCAGTGAGCTTACAATCTAAGGTCCCTATCACATTCCCATCAGTCCCTGCCCCAGTGGAGCTTACAATCTAAGGTCCCTATCACATTCCCATCAGTCCCTGCCCCAGTGAGCTTACAATCTAAGGTCCCTATCACATTCCCATCAGTCCCTGCCCCAGTGAGCTTACAATCTAAGGTCCCTATCCCATTCCCATCAGTCCCTGCCCCAGTGAGCTTACAATCTAAGGTCCCTATCACATTCCCATCAGCCCCTGCCCCAGTGAGCTTACAATCTAAGGTCCCTATCACATTCCCATCAGCCCCTGCCCCAGTGAGCTTACAATCTAAGGTCCCTATCACATTCACATCAGTCCCTGCCCCAGTGGAGCTTACAATCTAAGGTCCCTATCACATTCCCATCAGTCCCTGCCCCAGTGAGCTTACAATCTAGGGCCTCTATCCCATTCCCATCAGTCCCTTGAACAAGCTAAGCTAAGTTATTACACAGCCCTGTATTTTTTTTAATGTTAATGGATAAAATAACTTTTATATAACTAATCATTGTTGTTAAAAAAACACTAGTTTATGTTCTTATATCATAATATATATATTATAATTATATATAATAATCAAATCTTACTCTCAGGAATGTAATGAGTTAACATTTCATTGATTAGAACAATAAATAGCATAACATAAATACCGATGTTTCTCTTCCATGCCACAAAGATGACAAAATCCACTTGAGCCAGCGACTCCTAGAAAGTATTGAAAATGAAAACTTCCTGTCTGTGTCAGCCATTGTTTGTCCTAGTACTGTTATTGTTCCGTCTGTTCCACAGAAAACACATGAGCTAATCTCCGTGGGGGTCACATAAACAGACATGTAGCATGTTGGGAATCTGGGCAGATATGGAGTATCCATTTGACAGATAAGGAGCAAAGCACTTTGAAGAGATACTTAGAAGAAGCTACAGTATATTTTGCTAGAATAATCATAGTTAAGGGTTTGTGTATCCTGGGAAGGTGCATATTCTAGACATTCTATCTAAAACATTGTGCTAAATGGCTATTGGTACCTCCACTAGTGTCCAGTCCTACAGCGGGCTGCTAAGGCTTTTAGTTCCTTCAGTTTCTCTTTCTAATAGGAAATTCTCTGGCTTGGGGCATCCAAGTTGTTCTTAACTGAGGTTCCCTGGAAGACCCTGGAATTTGTACCCAGTATGAAGGAAACACCATGATAGGCTACAAAAGTCCCCAGGGCCATATTGGAAAATAGATCCTTCAGCTTCAGTGAGGCAATTAGGAAGTAGATCAGTAATGAGGGGAGGACTGGATCTCCAACCCCAAGCGAATGCAAAGACTGAGTGTCCGTAAGCTTGCAAGATGCTCATTAGAGTGACTGACACTGCTGTTGAGATGTCCAAGACATTAGAGCTGTCGGTCATTTCCATTATAGTTAAGGGTTTGTATACGAGAAACCTGGGAGAATGAATTTTTTAGAAATTCTACCTCCAACATTGTGCTTAATTGCTGTGGGTACCACTACTACTGTTTGGTCCTCCACTAGGCTGCTAAGGCTATTAGGGCTACCTTCAGTGCCTCTTCCTATTGTTACCTCATGGCAAGTAATTTTTCTGGATGGGGGTACCCAAGCAGTATGTTGGGATCTGGAAGGAAAAGAGGACACCGGAAGACTGGTATTCACACCCAATATAAAAGAAACACCATGATAGACTGTAGATGCCCCCAGGACCATGCCTAAAAAGAGACCCTCCAGTGAGGCAGTTAGGGAAGAGATCGGGGATGGGGGGAAGGGGGAACCTGGATCTCCAAACCCAAATAATTGCAAGGTTCAACTGTCAGTCAAAAATGCTCAAGAAGGTGACACTGCTATTGAGATGTCGTAATTTCCCTACCATGAAAATTATACAGGTCATGTGTTAGTTGGACTTTGAGAGAGGTACTACTACATGATGATAGTTTTTTGGATACTTTGTGAAGGTCTTGAGTTTGTCTTTAAATTCACCCATCTTGAGTTGTTAAAGGGACTTCCTGCCAGATTCATAATTAAACAGTTAAATAGAGTTATCTGCCCATGGTGCTTTGCCCATTAATGTAACATAGTAAGTTAGATTGAAAAAAGACACACATCCATCAAGTTTACATCTAATGTATCAGCCAGCACGACTGATTCAGAGAGAATCCCACAACTTCACAGCTCTCACTGTAACAAACCCTTTCCCAATATTTAGTTGGAACCTTCCTTCTTCTAATCAGAATGGGTGCCCTTGTGTCCTACTGGTAAATAGAGATGTAGCGAACTGTTCGCCGGCGAACTAATTCGCGCGAACATCGGGTGTTCGCAAGTCCGCAAATTCGCGAACTTTTCGTGATGTTCGCAATTTGGGTTCGCCGGCACCGAAAAAATCGCAAAACTTACGATAACGGTACGAATTCTCCGAAAAAATCGCAAAACTTACGATAACGGTACGAAAAAGTCGCAAAACTTACGATAACGTTACGAATGATCTGAAAAAGTCGCAAAACTTACGATAACGGTACGAATGATCCGAAAAAGTCGCAAAACTTACGATAACGTTACGAGTGATCCGAAAAAGTCGCAAAACTTACGATAACGGTACGAATGATCCGAAAAAGTCGCAAAACTTACGATAACGTTACGAAAGCTCAGAAAAAGTCGCAAAACTTACGATAACGTTACGAAAGCTCCGAAAAAGTCGCAAAACTTACGATAACGTTACGAAAGCTCCGAAAAAGTCGCAAAACTTACGATAACTTTACGAAAGCGCCGGAAAATACGAAAAAGTCGCAAAATTACCGATCATTTCGAAAAACGGCGTGTGTCAATTTTTCAGAGGTTTTTGCCCTTGATCCCCCTCCTGCATGCCACTGTCCAGGTCGTGGCACCCTTTAAACAACTTTAAAATCAGTTTTCTGGGCAGAAATGGCTTTTCTATTTTTTAAAGTTCGCCTTCCCATTGAAGTCTATGGGGTTCGCAAAGTTCGCGAATATTCGCAATTTTCGGCGGAAGTTCGCGAACAGGTTCGCGAACTTTTTTTTTGAGGTTCGCTACATCCCTACTGGTAAAAAAAGCATTAGAGATTGAAGAACAAATCACACTCCAACTTTTTTGCCTTTTGTATCTGGGTACAGATACATGGTGACATGGCCCATCATGCAATGCAATAGTGGGCCACTGTACTCTATAACTGTGGAACAGGACTAAATACAGAGCTATACTAAAGTAGACATAGTTTTATGGAATTTTCCATGAGCAAACCTGGAGAGTCTTCTGGACACAGAAGTGCGTAGAATTTTTCATTACCTACTGGTTTTGCCAGTCTGTCACCCCAGTGTCATGAGCCGCAGTCCTTACTGTGTTGGCCCAAAGGTTAGTGATTTGAGGGTTTCAAATTGGAACAATCCAGCAATTTTCTTGTTTCTCCTGCACCATTTCTAGATGTGGGGTGATATTTTCATCTGGCAGAGATGGTTGAACTCAACAAACATGACACAAATACAAAGGAAAAAGAAAAATATTGAAGATCTTTACTGATATGTTCATTAAGTAAATCAGTGACTTCATCCAGGCATCTTTTCTTCATTGATAGCGATGAGCAAAATTTTTGGGCAGGCATGGATTCGCAGCAAATTTCCACGTTTCGCCATTGGCGGATTTTTTTTCCAAAACGGGCACAAAAATGTGCAGTGGAAAAAATCATTGTGCGTCAAAAAAAAAGTTGTGGTTGTGTCAAAATAGGCGCAAAATGGACTCAGCTGCATCAAATTGGGCGCGGTTGCGTAAGAAAAAGTCAGGTAGGTAGCGGGTCAAAGTAAGTAACAATGCAGGTTGCAGGTCTGGGTCTCAAAAATTGATTCCATACAGGATTCTAGGAGAAGGAAAGGTTGAAATCACTGGAGGGGGGTTAAG